>NC_087513.1:78809766-79049426 GCF_963921805.1 Phalacrocorax carbo | reverse complement strand
AAGGCTGACTCTGATCTTGATTGCGATATACCTTTCTTGAAATTTTTATTTTAAGCCTTGTTTCCCTCTGTTCAGTGAGCATAAAAACCAACTCAAATACTGACGTAGAGGTGAGGTATAGTAGGTCGGCCTCACACTGCATAAACCAGAAGGGAAAAAGCAGACTGCAAGAGGTTTCTGCCAGGGCCATTGTTAGATTCCAGTGATTTTTTAGAGGCCCTGAAGTAGCCAAAGCTGAATTGGCTGTGAAACACTGAACGTGAAAACAAAAGGGCAAAACTTCTCTCAAGAATCCAATCCTGGGAAGAAGCTCGCAGCCTGAGTAAATGGACTCCATGATTAGACAAATGTATTCAAAAGGCTCACCCTGCCCTGTAGGAACTGGCTTCCGTTCAGCTGCAGCTGCTATTTCTGCAAGGTACGGGGCTGCAAACAGAGCAGCAGATGTGAGCCACTGCTCTCCATTATCCCACGGGGCACGGCAGGCTGGTGCAGGCGTGTTACACAGCCAGATCATCCCTTTGACCTGGCCACAACCTGACACTCCCCAGGCCCAAGCAGGGGACTGTCACAGGCCTCAGCACTGTGGCAGGTAAGGGTAGCGCTGCCTTACTCTTCCAACACTGTCTCCAACACTGGTCGTGTTTTGGAGCAAAACGCAATATCCAAACAGGGTATAATCTACTACCATTAGTAGATTTTTTTTCTTTGCTCATTTTAAATCTGATTTAGACCTGCAGTAGAGAGCTTTTATGCTGCATGCATCCCGTATAGTTTCCATTGTTTCCTTAAGTAACTACATGCTTAAGCACCATGAGGCATATCCTCAGCTGAAGAAAATGGAGGTATGGCGTTGCACACCAGTCAACCACCAGCCATCAGCATTTTCGTAACTTAATTCTGCATTTCAACAATATTCCCTGCACACCTGAATTCAAAAATATCTTCCGTTTAATTGCAGACTATGTTTAAAAGGGAAAAAAATACTTTGTAACATTTTATTGTTATGAATGTTGCTAAATTCTGATACTGAAGACAGGGGACGAAAACCTCCCATTCCACCTTCTGTACACCACTAATTCATTTCTGTATCTCTCATCATCTCTGTCCTTATTTATGTCCTCCATAACTAATCTCTTTCTTTCCTATATATGTTCGCTTTGGAGCTTCTTTGCACTTCCATGTCATTTTTATTTTTGCAAAATGAATATTTATTTTCTTTTTCTAGGAAACTTTTCTAACTAAGTAACTACTATAACAGAGTATCACATATTATATTAGCCAAATGAAGTACAGAATAACATTAGAATATTTCTTCAAAATCCTTACAGAAAAAAAACTGGTTGCTTTCCTTTTGTCCACCTCAGCTCCAACTCCCAGTTGTTGCCTCCTGTTTCGGTGTTTGGGAATAGCCTCATCATTTCCCTTCAGGTTCTACTTAGTCTCCCTCCCCCTCTAGCAAAGCTCTGCAGTTAGGAACCTACTTGGATAACTTCTAGAGTGAATGTTTTTTTCACACGCACTTTTAAATATATTTCCCAGGCTGTTTTGTTCTGCATTTCAAAGGTAGAACCTGTCATGCAGGAATCCATCCTAGTTCTCATGATCATCAAGTACACTGAAGATGTCAAACACAAATAGTTTTCAAATCTGCAAACCTTTGGGAAGTAGTTTTCTATCTGGGCATATTAGGAGACAATAGTCATCTTAGTGACTTTTTCATACAGTATTCTTTTTCTATTTAAGAGTTTCTTTTGGACTTTGCAAAACTAAAAATCTTTGCATTTCTTTCAACTATAGGGCTGCTGCTAATGAACTTTAAAAAAAACACAACTCCTACTTTGAAGTTTAAAATCGGCTTTTAAAAATCTTGAATATAGTTTTTTTATTCCCATTAATAACCAAACTATTCATGTGCAGAGGTATGTTCTAAAATGCAGATGTGGGCATGTAAATCTGTAAGGCAATATGCACTAACTCTTTATTGTATCTTATAACATAGCTGCTGTAGTTAAAATAATTACTGGTTCTTCCATAAAGTTATCTGAATCTGTACTGGATCCTTCTGAATACAAAATGGCCAGTGACCTAATGGCCACCTTTAAATAGTTTGATTAAATGCAGGAAGCTTAATGTAGCATAATCAAAATAACCTATTTCTTTGAGAAAATACCCCATAACTAGAGAGGGGAAAAAAATATTTCCTATACTGGAAATAACTGTCCATATTCTGTTTCCAGACACAGACTAATTATGCTAGAATTAGTCTGAGGTAAATACTATCTTCAAAACAGTACTTCCAGATTTATCATTCTAGGTTAGTAACAGTGTAATGAGGAGAATTTTGTTTAATTTATCCTTTAAAAAAAAAACATTAATTTCATATAGTCATTATAAAAATCTCCCATCTAAGTGTATTTCTTTTATAAATAAAATCCTCCCATATGAGTCACAGACAGGGAAACATTTATAAATCCTTCAGGACATCTTTTTAGATTACTTTCATTTTTTGCTTATTACTACACTTGTGTGAAGTTATCCATTTCGTTTAATTTTAAACCATATTTCTTTCACACAGGCTCCTGAGTTGCTGTGGAAAAGATCCTGCCATTCCAAAAGGAGAGTCAAATGGAAAGGACACATCACTTACAGCTTCCCCTGTGCAAATACTCATTAAACATACGTAACCTGCATCTCTTGACAGTGAAAAAGTAATGTGACAGATAGGAAAACCACAACGCTAGCTACAGTTGTTATAATGGAATTCATGAGAGCACAATGAAATTCCAATAAACATCCATACAAAATCATGCTTAGACAACCAGCAGAGTACCAACCTACTTCTATTGACAGCTGTTTTAAAAGCAATTCTTAGATTCGCCATTTTTCCACCTCAACTCATGTAAAAATGATAGCATATGAGACAGCAAGAAATACTGACCATTTAAGAACATGCAATGCAAAGTACAGGAAGAATGCTCCTTCCATAAGCCTTCTCCAAATCTTGACACTTCTTGCTCTGTGGATTATGCGATAAAGCAGTCCCTTACCAGTAATGGAGTTGTTAGTACAAACACCATCATGTCAGCAAGACAGGCTGGCTTAACCAAGAATAAAAGAGATTGAGACTTTGGAAGGATCCTCTTGTTTGCTGGCTCCTTTTTATAGTGGTATTTAGGCACGGAATTATTATAATTGCCATTCTACAAACGAAAGAGAGGCTAAGGGGCTGTATTTTGAAGGTACTTAGGTGCCTAAAGATGCAGATAGGCACCTACTGGTATTTTAGCTCTTAACCTAATTAGCAGATTTAGTTGCAAATTCTAGCCTTGGGCATCAGGTTTTGATAGCTGTACTGTCTATTAAATCACCAGGAATATCATTACAGCTGTCTTTCTGAGTTTCAAGTTTAGTGTTTACATGTAACTTTAGTTAAATGGAAGAAGGAGAATATTCCAAAACAGTGGGGAACAGGCTTAAAGTGAATGTACATGAACAATTTGCACCAAAATATGTAACAGGCATTGGAATTATGCCAAGACAGGATATTAAATACCCTAATTTAGTTAGTTTAGTTCCATGGCCTTAGATGTATTAACCACATAGTACTTCTGTCACATTACAGTTTCTCCTTTCATTCTGAAATTCTAGTTCATAACGCTCCATTCTAGGACAAGTCGAACTCTACATTCATTTTACTCTCAGCTTTAATGCTTAGTTATTTAATCTTAATATATCGTGTCTTTATCGGAAGTAAAAAAATTAACTGTGTCAGCTCGCACAACAAATATTATGTTTATGCAGCTAAGAAAATCTGTTAGCAGCTCAGGTACTATTTAACATTAAAAGGGTTAGAAACATTTGCAGTACAGCTCCCAGTACAAATATTGCATGGAGGGGTTGGCAAAATGGGTAGGAATTCACAAATAGCTACCTTAAATGAACCTAGTAACATTAACATTTCAAACATCCCAAATCAAAATGAAACGTTAGAATGCTGACGTTTGTTCTTTTATTTTTATAGCGCAGTTCACAAATTGTATCAGATCTATATTTATGTCACTTCAAAAATAAAAAAATGGGTAGCAAATGTTTCCCACCTTGGTTTGATTCATAGCTTCTATAAAATTTAATTGTTCTCTGTAACGAAACTAGCATCACTTGGATTAAATGACTATTCTGCCTCATTTGTGACAGAAGTATTAACTAACTATAATTCTGCTACACCAGGTGATGTGACAGGAAATAAACCGGCTTCAGTTTGCAGTTCTCCTTGGTGCCACATACTTGCCAGAGCTGTCACCATTTTCTCTCCTGCAAGATAACCTCACAGTTCAGGGGATCTCTAACTGCTGCCACTATACTTCAAAATCTTATCTCTGTGGAGGTATGTAAGCAGAACCACGCGGTATTTCATTAGTGATAGATCAGTCATTGAAATATGCAAGAAAATGCGATGCTGATTTGTAGTAGCAAATAAAAGCTAATACTTAATACTGAATGTAACTATCTAATAATACCTATTAATAATGAATAAGGATTTTTAAGTTTAGATTGACCAGTTGCTGGTCAATTAATTTCAACAGCCATTTAAAAAAAGGGAGGCATCTTACGTCTTTTGAAATTCACAATCCCAATCTAATAAATTAAAATAATGCTGATAAGAAAGAGAAAACAATACTACCATAAAGAAAAGCCACCACAAGTTTCTACTGCCATGATATAATAATATTTTTAATGTGCATCTTTGGATAAGCAGACACAATGTTGTAGAGATATACTAAGACTTAGTTTTTACTTTCTGCATCTTTTAAGTCTTAAGGATGCGTAGGGCAAAAGTTCACCTTTCCAAAAATATTATATCATCCAAAAGTGAAGCTCAATGGCTATTGTACCAAAATAGCCATTGAAAAGACCTGGTAAAAGGGGTTCTCCTCTAAGAGGAGACATAAAGCTACTATTTTCCTGGGAAAATTTTCACTACTTCTAACCATTAAGACCCATTGCCTCCTTACTTTTTTTGAGCTCTGCAGCCTGAGGACACTGAACCAACTGTCCCTAGTTGATTCAGCTCTTCCCTCTGCAACTTACATGCTAGTCAGCCTTACAAATAGATAAATAGCTACCCCTGCAATGCCATCAATGCCAATTCTTCGACTGGACTTTAGGAGACGTTACAGGATTCGCCTAATTGCCAAGACCTTTCAGGTAACCTCAGTCAGGAATGCCTTTACCTGAAGTTGTCTATGTCCACTCCTACAGTTCTAATCACACACAACCTGTATCATCACATCCTTCAAGCCTCATCTCAGCATGCCACAACCCATGCATGTCCTCAACACAGCGCAGGCAAGATATCCAATCCTCTGACTTACTGGACCACTTATGTTACCAGAGGAAAATACCATGCATAACAGAGTAAACCCTTAAGACAGTAGGGAAAGAAATATGGCAAATGTGACAAGGGGAACTAGAGCATGCCTTATTCTACCTGTTAGAAGAGGGCTTATCAAAGTATGTAGTTACTGCACATGCACTCTCTCTCATATGTCCATGTATGCACATACATACGATCTCCTTTTTCTTAAGGAAACAACTACCTTGGCCTTCTTGCCTCATAACTGCTGGCTGAACGTCGAATCCAGTACCGCCACACAACATAAATCTGCGTGCATACCCACTATACCTGAGCTCAGAACAGGAAAAAAGCAGCTCCATGTGCTGTATGAGCCAGCTTGACATCATGTATCTGACTATATTTTGTTTCTAGCAGGTACAAAACCAGCTGTGCTAATTATCTGCTTGGCATGCCCCTTCTCCCATCACCTGCAAACCAGCAGAGCTCAGCATGGTTGGCACCTCTATTTTTTGAACAGGCAACAGTGTCCTGACCAAAGCTAGTCTGTACAAAGGTGGTGCTACTCCTTTTTACTGGAGCCACTCCAGTAATACCAGTGATGTTCTTTGTAAGATCAAGTTAAGTGACATACAGAGAGAAGACTTCCTGGCTTTAGGACAGCAGAGCACTCAAATATAGGGCATCTTGATTTACTGGTAGATTAGTTTTTGAACTGACAGTGCTGACACTGCCAAATTAAAAAAAAAAAAAATTGTCTTTAACAGGAGCAACTAGAATGTGGCAGAGAATTGTCTCTAAATAACATAACAAAGGCCAACTAAATCTATGCAATCTCTCATAGAGTTGTCATCTTTTTTCTTTCTGTTTCATGATTTACAACATCACAAATTGTGCAGCAGACATAACAGCAAAGTTTTATGTTAAATGATTTTTCCGACTCCCCATAAGTTCCCTAGTACTGAAAAGCCCATGTACGTCTGTCATACAGCACTTCTCCTCTCCCACAGAATCTCCAGAAAGCAGCCTGAATATACACTTTAAAGCAGGCTGTCAGCGCCCAGCTTTGTTAACAATATTCTGGTGAAACACTTCTACCACAGCCCCCACAGTACAGAGGAAAGGATGTGGACTTTTTTTGACTATCAAGAGTGGAGAACTTTCTTCTGTATTTGCTTTCCTGTCATTAAGTTTCTGTGTGAAAGCACCTAACTTACTTCAAGATGGGGCAAGACATAGATTCTTTATGAAGAGGCTTGGGCAGATATCAAATGACCACCAAGGCCTTGGAATACTGCTTTTTGGGAGCGGTATGTGAAGGAGAATCTTTTTGCTCATGGATTTTTTGAGTAGACCAAAGATGTCTTACACTCAGTAAGCTTTTGACTTCTGGTAGGAGTTAAAATGCCCTGCATTTTATGACAGGTGTTACCTACTTGCTATTAACTAAAAAAGCTACCTTAATTCCTAAAATCAGCTGATGATGGTAGACCTATCTGCTTTGTTTTTTTCACAATATATTGTTCATTATTGAAGAGTAAGTTTTGCTGGAGGGGTGCAGCTGCCAGAGATAAAAATGCCTGTTTGCTTTGAGCCAGGTACTGCAATTTGGGTCAGTTGGATACCTCTGGGGAAAGATGGAAGGTGGAGGAATATCTCCTTCCCCAAGAGTTGCACAGACTGTTCAACTGCTGAAAGGCTGCAGAGTGCAGGCAAAACAGGAGGGAGTATGAGAAACACAACATGCAGGGAGCCTGCAGCATAAAAAGAAACAGGAAGATATCCAGGCCTCAGATGTGAAAGAAGGTCTGAGCTTTCTCTGAGGACTGAGCATGGTCAGTGTCAAAATCACTCCAACCCAAAAAGCTGTTGAAAGTTGCTGGATGGAGAACAAGACTGAAGCAAAAGATTTGTCCTTCGGTGACACACTAAGCAAAGTGGAGATTTGATTTCAAACCATTTATTTTTATCCAATCTCAACCAGGAGACCTCAGCGATTTTGTGCTTTTATATAAAAAACAACTCTTAGTGTTGTAGTTTGTCCCCAAATAATACTGGACTCAGGATACAGTTTGTAAGCTGCCCTGACTTTTCTGTGAGCACATTTCCAATGAAAGATACATGAAGATATACTTAAAAGCTCTGGCTGACACATATTTTCTTCTACACTTCCTCAAAGGAAAATGGCAGCCAGTCCCTAGGCGCTGCTCCAGTGGAATGATGAAGACCCAACTGCTCCACTGGCAGTCTTGAACAGCAACAGGATGAAGGGTGCCTGCACGCCAACCCCAAGACACAGATGCCTGTCTGCCCCGTGCCAGCTGCCATCTATGTTAGTATACAAGACCTGCTACATCAGTGGAAAAGGCTGGGAGCGCCAGGTTAGGTCCAGTGCCCACTAGAGTTGCCATCCATTTCATAAAAAGTGGTCACAGATAACAGCAAGAGACAATAAAGGTGTTATGCAAAAAGGAGAGCAAGTGCACTGAAGGCTTGACCAGGACATCTGGGCACCAAACTTAAGACAGGGTTTGTGTTACACTGTGTGAAATGTTGGGAGTGTTACTGATAGAGAGAACTCAAGCACCATGGGCTAAAAGGGGCCCTGTTGGCAGTGCTACAAATGTTTGCAAAGATGTGTCGATTAACTTTTAAGAGTGTCAGAAAGGAGAATGTGGTCCTGACAGTGACAAGAGAAGTGCAATTCAGGTGCTGAAATATGAGCATCTATTGCCATTTTAAAAAACCCCAGTGTGCCCTGCCAGACCTCCTGTAAGTCTGTTTCGTATCTGCCAGTCCTCTGCAGATGTCTCACATAGCCAAGGCCATTAAAAAAAGATCATCCTGAGTCCCACTCTTAGTGTTTCGGAGACATTTCTGAGAAAGCAAATTGATTATTCTTGGGCTTTGACTAAGCAAAAACTTCATTTAAGACAATTACAGCTAAATATGAAAACAAGTGTAATTCTGCCAGTCTGGATTGTCCCACATGGGGGGCAGTGTGGCAAGATGGGATGGAAAAAAGAATTCAGGAATAGCCTTCTGATCTGAGATTTCTACAGCTTTTACATCAAAGATGGGAAATGAACCACCAAAACGGAGATTTGGCCGTAATTCCAGAGACAGACAAGAAGCTTCACGATTGTGAACAAGCTCCAAGTTCTTCTCATTTCCCATTCTGGCTCTCTGGTGGCTGAGATGAGCATAAAACCAAACGTACAAACCCGTGAGACTGACTCTCAGATATGACAGCTGGTGGTAGACAGCAACTGGGCCAGCACAGACAGGAAATTGTTACCAGAGAGGCAGACAGGATGGCAGACGTTGCAGGCTCCATCCTAAACTTTTTTCTTTGGGGCATGTGGCAGATTTGGAGCTGCTCTGTAGTTATTTAGGAATACCATGCATTAACTTAGTCATTAGAATGTTTGTTCTACAGCTATAACGGTTTAATTCAGGCACAGTCTGTCTGGAAAAGCAGGCAGGAAGGAAAAGCATGGCAAAATATGTGCCACTTCTTCAAGAGTTAAAAGCCAGTGCCAAAAGAGGTCATTTTGGTTTCTTTTCCAACCAATCTATAAAACCACCTCTGACCTGGACAGGCAACGTCAGAATGAAGATGAACACTAACAAAAGCAGTCTCATGCTCCAAAACTGTATTTTATCTACTTATAGGAAAAAGTCATTAGTGGGTAATATAATTTATGCAAAGCCTGTGTTATCCAATTCCCTCCTTCCACTGCTCCTGTCTTACTACAAGACACTTTGTGTTAAAGTGCCTTTTCAAACCCAATACACCATAAAGCGCAAATTCCCAAAAAGAAGAACTAAAGAGTAACTCAAGTCAGTCAGAGAGACATTATAGCAGACCTGACAAACTAAGAAAACTGAAATTCCACTTCAGGGTATGAAATAGTCACACCTTCGCCACTGAGAATAACACATGCAAATGGCTTTCAGCCAGATCTTCTCTGCAATTAAACCTAGACATCATGTGACTACAACACTATGCACCCTTCGCATTCCCTAAATCCACGTGTGAAACACAGATGGTTAGGAACAGAAGAGAAGCTGCAGCTTCTACCATGGTGGCATCAAACTGGGCCCAGCACTCAGAGGAATCTTACAAAAAACCCCCATACCTTTGCTGCAGATTACCACTATGGTCCCTCCCCATCACTTTTCCAGAATCCACCTTTCTTTCACACAATGGGAGTGTTTTATGGAAGAGAAAAAACTCAGCAGAGCCATGAAACTTATGAAGAATTATGAATGGTAATGCACAAAGCAGTATTCTCCAAGACTCTAGACAGGAGCCAGCAATATCATCAGTATTCACTCTGAGGTACCAATAACCTGATTTTGTCATTTGAAAATGCCAAGGCTGTGTCTCATTTCTTTGTTCACTGTGAAATTCATCCTAATGGACTTGCAAGAGTCATTCAGTTAAGAGGGTCTAGGTGTAATTTCTTCTTTTAGAGGGGAGATTACAATGAAAATGAAGCACAGGAAGCAGTCAGTCCATTCTCCCTGTGATAGGCCTTTTTTCAAAACAGCAATCAGACTTTTCTCCTCAGTCCTCATAAACCTGTAATGTTGTATGAAGCCCTACTGAATTTTTCTTCTCTCCTTACTTCCCTAAGTTTATCGAAATACAGCTTTGGGAGCCTCTTTCTAAAGCCCCAGGTAAGAAACTTACCTCCTCCAAACATGTAACTGAGGGCTACAATATATACTGATCACACTGAAAAAAAAAACCTTCAACCAAACTCTCGGAGGTGCTAATGGAAGTCATTCAGTTAGTGCAGAATGATGTTAAAGAGCAAGTAAGATGGGACATACAACACCATTAGCAGGCTACAATAAGACATTATCTTTACAGTGATGAGAAGCATTGTTAGAAAGGCACACCCTGTCTGGTGGCATTTACACAGAGTATTTTATCAAAGGTTAAAGCCAAATACAGGTGGCAAAAAATGCAATTATCTGGAACTTCCTAAGCACCAGGGACAAACCAAGAATCCTTGGGTTTAAAAATTCTGGTCATCCAAAAGATTATACTAAAGGGTAAAAGTGTTTCCTAGTGCTCTTTGAGAAGGATGTCTGTTACCTTATTTATGCTTAAGTTGAGGCAGGCCCTTTAGGAAGTTTTAACATTTGCAAGGAAAGATAGGTAATTCACTTTCTGGAATCACGAACAGAACCTTTGTTTTTGCCATCTATTATTTTAATGCTGGTCCTTTTGGGGTTTTTTTGTGACAAGAATATGCATCATATTATCTGAGTCTACCATTTCATTCATGTTCAATCTATGAATTTCTGCTACAGCAGATTTTAAATAATCTTCTGCCATTACACAAAATAGGCCCTTAGATTTTTAGCTTCAAATCAGATCCTGCTTTTCCAGGAGGTAGTCTGGTATGAGGCTTACTTTCCGATATGCTTTGCAGCACCACAGCTCAAAAGAGGTTATCACACATTGCGCTTTTTTTACTTGTCAAGTGTGTCCAGCAGTTTATACAATATATGTTTTGACAGAGCGGTCAGAGATCTCTATTATTTAACTAGGAATAGTCTTTTATTATATTCGCTTACGTCTCAAGACAGGATACAATAGTTTCATTAATGGCTGAATTCTTTTATATATGTTTACCTAGCTCCTCAAAAACACAGCCCACGATACCGTTTTTCACAGGTGAGATACAAAGATGTCAAAATATGAATTCCATACCACCTGAGAAAACAAAGAACAATAAGGAGGCCTCTCACATTCATTCTTCTCCAACAAAGAAGCTGCAGTTTTTGAACTTTGCTAATTCCCTTGACTAGCCCAAGAAATTGGCCCTTCTCCCTGGTCCCAAACTCTTACCACCACTGGCGATCAGCGATCAGCTGGCTGTGGGTTTCAGGCTGATGGACAGGACAAGTGGCTTGGAGTTCATTTGAAATGGGAAAAAAATAGGGAGCTAATTTTTGATAAGAGAATGAGTTTAAAGGTCTCCGGAGCAGGAAAAGAATGTAAGCAAGGAGGCAGGAATGAAACAAGGAAACGATTATGAACGTGCTGAAAAAGAAAATGCAAGGTTCCTCAGGAAGGGGAAGGTTATACAAGAGTGAGGACAGGGGGAGGGGGAGGAAGCAAGGGAACACACTGGCAAAGAACACTGGAAAAGATATCTGATAAAGCACAACAAAGGAAAATCAGGCTAGGATTACAGCTTTCCTACTTACATTAACGTTTTATTCCCTCTACCATTAATTTCTTAATATTTTCTCATTAGCTGTAGAAGAATTCTCCAAGTTCTCTGAGCCTGCCAGTACAACATACGGTAGATAAGAGAGAGAATCCCTCAACAAGTGACAGGATCAACATCATAGCTTCTATCCTAGTAACTTACAATCAGATTTAATCAACAGCCTGAAAAAGTCCGTCAGAAGCGTTTCCCAATCTTTCTCATCTTGTAAAAAAAAAACCAAAACAAAAAAACATGAAAAACCACCGCCTGTCCTAGGAAGGCAGACCCTAGTAACAGCAGACCAGTAACGCGTGCGTTGCTGAGTAAATGACCAGAGACTGAGAAAAAGCAGATAATCTTCAATTTATCAGTTCACTAGTCCCTAGGTGTCAACACTCCTGATATGTTCATTAAATCAACAAGCAGTCCTGCAATCTATTAGCTAAATCTCTTCAAATTTATAGTGCTGAAATGTGTAATTAATTGTGTGTTGTTGCTACATTATTTGTTCTGCAGTCACAAAAGCTAATCCATTTCTGTGTTCTAGCTAGTTAGCTAGCTTGGGAATCTTTGTATATGTTGATCATTTAATGCTAAACAAGTGAGTTATTGACATTTAGAGTCATCACAAGACTCCTGTAACTCAAAAAATCTGTTCCTGTAAGTACTTTAAAACCAGCTGACCTTAATGCAAGTGACTGCATGAATCCGAAAGAAAACACAGTAAGAGAAGGCTAGCTGGAAATTTCAACAATCTTTTAATCCTCTCACAATTCTTTATATTACCATAACTCTTCAGGAAATCCACCATCAAAATTAGGCAATTGCAAACAGATGTGTGGTGTACTTTAAACCCTTGTCAATATTCTGGTTACTGAGCTAGAATCCCAAACAGCACAAAAAACATGAAATCAGGGGGGTCACAATGCTCCCTGATGTACTCCATTCAAGTAACAGGAACCATATACTATCAACTTTATTATTCCTGATATCATTTAAGCATCAAGATGGCACTCAGTCTACTTTTGTGAACAGGTTTTCCCTTAGGATAAGAGGAATAACTTATACCTGATGATGGAATCAGTATATGATCATCTAACCACTTCAAGAAACCCTTCATACCAGTCAGCAATCAATAGTATAAAACACAACGCTATAGTATGAACGTTAACTTTGAAATCTGTTAAGGCTTGCAATACAGTTTTGAATACAACAGAGACGTCTACATTTCAAGGCTGAATACATACCACTAAGCTGAATATACAACCAATATGAATTACATCACCAAGGAAACTATGCACTCTTGATGTGTGAAAGATGTCCAAACATTTACTTTATCTTATAACCATACATATGTAGATTTCGAGTACAAGTAAATCTGCATTTTGTATTGCTGCTATTCTTTCAGCTGGGGAAAATTAGTAAGTATAAACCCAGAAAAACATGAGATTAAAGAGGAAAAAATAGGAGAGAACACTGTTTTCAGATTATGTGATGTAAATACAATTTCATTAACATCTTAGTACAACAACAAAGCAAAGGCATAACTGAGAGACTGAACCTAAAAATAGTCAAAGTGGGATTCACCTCATTACCTGGATCAGTCAAAAAGTTTGGCATATAAATTCTCCTTTATAGTTCAGCATCTATTCAAAGCCAGTCATTCTACTTCATTCTATAGTGAGCCATTCCAAAGGCAAACTCATTCTGCCTACTGAGGGCACATACTTGAGGATGGCATGGGTCACCATTTCTCCCTGACTTCGGAGGGAGGCACCACACTTTCAGGTGGCTAAAACCACGTGACAGAAATCTGATTTTCTGTTACTATGACAGTTATCACTATCCTAATCTCCTTAGGTGACTGCAAAGACACAGCAAAAACCTACATCCAGTCTGAGGTATCGGACGTGGCTAGATTCAGAAATCTGACCTTTCGAACACCAGACCCAGCTTTTCTTGAAAAATCTTATATTAAAAAAAACATGGAAAACATTTTAATGAAAATTGCTCTTTACAGAGCTCTAGGAGTATGAAACACTGACCAATTTTTGTAATAAACCCCCCACTTTTTAATTAATTAGTTTATATATGTTTTATTCCTGCTTAACATTTAAAATATTTTCTTTTTCAACTAGTATAAAAATGAAGAACAAAAAGGTATACAAGGGTCTCAAAAACAACCTCCACACATATTCTAGGATGACAATCAAATTTCTTTGGTTTGTTGTTCAGGCACATAATTTTATAAAGAGATATTCATGAAAAAAATCAACTGAGGGAAGAACATGACTAAAAGTGTTCTCAGAAAAGTGTAGTTTGTGAAAAAGATGTTGTATATCTTCTTTACAAGGCAAATAAACCGAAACACAAGACAGACAGAATTTTTATATTACATTAAATTTTATATTAAGCTGCATGAGAAATATTTCTGTTAAATGAGGCATTAAAAAAAAAAAAAGAGATCCTCCTCATACTTCATTGCCATTCCATCAAAAGCTGATGCATAATTAGGGGAAAAGGCAAAAGCAGCCATGAATTTCAAAATAAAGGCAAAAGAAGAAAATAATGTAATGGAAAAAAAATCTGTAAACATTCACATGAATGTTAGAATGTCCTTCAGCTAGCTAAAATTTGTATTTATTCTTTACTCAAGTTTGCAGAGCCCTTTTTCTCTACAAATTAAACAAGTGTATGAGGCACCTTTCCCTCCTTTTTGTTTCCTGTCTCAGTTGAATTCAATTGTAACAGATGACTTTTTTAAAAATCTAGAGTCTAGCTTTCTAAGTAACTAAATACATCTTTTTGAAGACAAATTATAATGACTTAGCAAGAAAAGTTCTGAATATAACCAGGTAAACCCAGCAACTATAGCAAAGGCCATTCAATCCAACTTTAGTGATAACCTCTGGGTAAAATTGCAGAGGTTTGCTCAGCAAGAAGCACTGCTCTAAGATTGCCAGAACAGGTACATACTGAAAACTACCTTCATGGCAGAAATTGTGTGGTGTGTTGCATCTACTCTAAAAAAACTCAAAAAGCACTAGGAAGAGGCTCTCTCATAGGTCATGTAGGACACGTCATGTACCTGCCATCACGGTGAAATCTGGGCACATCTTGTTTGTGTTCCAGACAGCAATGCGAGTCAGGCACTTGACCAGTCCCAATGCAAGGCCTAAGAAATAAAAGCAAAAAGAAAAAATTCCATCAGCATCCACATTTGCAATGTTTTAAAACAAAGATGCCTTCCATGTCATGCTACCAATCACCTTGCTCTTATGTGCTATTTATCATTTAATTTATTCCAAGACAGAAAGGGCAAAAAACATGCAAGATCTCATTTAGGCTTATCCAGTTCAACACTGAGATCTGAAGAGAAGAATTAAGTCTGCATATGATTGAAACATACTGTCACAAACATTTTGCCAAACACTATCTATCATCCTGGCACTGTACACTGCCACATATTTTTGTATACTACTTGATGAAGAATTTCTAGCCAACATACCCATCTGTCATGTAAGTGAAAATAATCCCATACAAATAAAAGAAGGAAAATATGCTTGCAAAGCTATATGAAATTTGGTTTTCTGTAACTATGAACATTTAAAGTTTTACAAATGCCTAACCTAAAAATAACTTCTTGTTATGCATTATCAATTAAGATTAAATATTTAATGAGCAGTTTGTTGTACAAAAATACTATCTTAAGTCTACTTGAAGTCTAGAGCAAAGCATACAAAGTTTAAGGCATTTTAAAACAAAGATATGTTGACAGTAGTTATTTAAAAAGAACAGCTCTAAAGCTGAAAACTCAAAACTTGAAACAGTCTCGTATGCATTATAATCTAATCTTGATTGAGATCAAAAGGCTATCACCACAGAATTTACCTGTGGCAATAAATCTTCAGAACCAAAGTTAGAGTTGTTCACAGTCAGTAGAGTAGAACAAAAGACAACATTTAGGGACTGGGCAATCCGCTCATGTCAGTGACAGACCAATTTGCTATAGACAGTTTCCTTCCTCTGCTACTGAATGTACTGGCAACAGTTTATTTTTGGCTTGGACCTCATGCTTCTGGAAATTTAAACAATATTCCACCAATATATAAAAATAATAGAAGACTACTCAAATTCAGTTTGTAGGGTGAACATATATGATGTCTACGTTCATTCAAAGTTATGATATTTTACTGAATTCAAGCTCTACAACAAAACATTTTGGTTACAGAAAAACACACTTCAGTTGTCAAAAAGCACTTATTTGTAACCTATGAAAAGTACTGTGAGCCCAAATAAAGATGTTTTCTTCCAAGGGGCAATGAACTTGTACTCAATTTAGAGGTGAAAAATACATACCAAAGGAATATTTTTGTATTTGGTAAAGCTATGTATCTTGTAAAATTAAATCTCTAAATCCAATTCTTAAATATTGATCTTATATAATAAGAGCTTAAGAGTTTATAGTAAAATAATACTACATCTGAATGAAACCCTCGGTCAACATTTATACTATTATAAGTCATGAAAAATGCATGCCCTATATTAACTTTGTACAAACTACTGAAATATTTACAGCATACTGAGTTCTTTTCAGTATAAACCACTAAAATGCAGCAGACTAACTGATCTCTTTTGGATGCTATACCATACAGAACATGAGTTGTGGAATACATTTTTACTGTCCTAAAAACCTCTAAGAATCTCTCACTGTCATCTGCAGTCATTCTCCAGTACAAAGTTAATGAGGAAGTGCTAGCTTACATTTAACTTCTTTTTAAAGAAAATAAACGTTATTTCCTAGGCAGGTCAACATAAAAGAAATTAAAAACCTCAAGTTATTAGCTATTGTAATTTAACCTGCCCACCAAAGTAACTTTGTAATGGCAAAAACCTCTTCTGATATCCATTTGATACTCCTTGACAAACTAAGACATCTATATATCATGACTAAACTAGTATCTGCATGTTTCCAGGGTATCTGCAGAAATCCATTCTGAGTTGCTAGTGCTACACAAACTGTATAAAACTGAATTAAAAACTTTCATGGAGTTGGTAGCTGAATCCTTGCTGTCACCAGATACCTCTTCTGAAACTAATCACGACAACTGGTATCTTCACAAAGAATCTCAGAAGAGGATCTGAACTGCATGTGTGTAGGAATCAACTGTTGACCTCCTGTACTTCCTACAGGTTACCATCTCAAAGAAGGAAAACTTAAATTTAAAAAAAATGTTTTTAAAATGTATTTTCTGAATGCATTAGGGTCGTCTTTATCTCAACTGCAAGTGATATAGAGACGTAATCTCCCAAAAGGAAACAGTCTCATTTCTCTTATGCATTATTTTATTAAAAAATAAAGTGCAAAGACATTGGGGGGGGGGGGGGGGGGGGGGGGGGGAGGGGAACCAAAACCTATATTCTCTATGAAAAATCCTGCTCTGTGCAGAGGACTGCTGAAAGATATTCAACACTAGCTAAAAACCTTTTGATACAATATTAAAAAATGTCCTGAGAGACAGTAAGAGAAGTGTCTATAGCCTTCAACCCATTTGGACATAAAAGTCTAGACATTTCTCAAGAAAGGAACTACACAAAGGGCCCTATAGAAAGGAAAGGAAGTCCTCTTCATGCATTTTGAGTTCCACCTTCTACAATTAGACACACTACACTGAAAAAATCATTACTGGTTCAACTTGCTGCTATGGAAACTGTACTGGGATAGGTATTCCCCTTTGGCAATGGAGATGCTCTGATTACAAGAGCTGAAGGAAAAGTTAAATTCTATTTGTTTTCACCTCATCTAATGAAAATTCTTACTTCAGCACTCAAAACAATCCATCACTGAACTTCCACAAAAATGAGTCTGATGAGGCCTCTATAAAACATGTCACCATTTCTTCACACTATTATTTTGGTGTGCAAAGGACAGAATAAAGTAAGTTACTTCCATTAAAAAGTGAAATAGGGAAAAGTGAAAGAGCAATAGAGAAGAAGAGAATCAAGATTATAAAAGACAAAGTACTGAAAGATAGTGCCTAAGCTTAATAAAAGGCAATTTACATGGTCTGTTTAATTACTGTTCAAGGCATTAGTAACAGTTTATTATTTTAAATCAATCTGTATATAAAAATGCACATTCTACAACACAAATTGGGATATATAGTTAAAATACAAAAACATAAATCCTGGTTGGTCCTACATTTTTTTACCATATCTAACCATTAATAATCCACTATTAAAGAAAAATTTCCTGAACTACAACCACATTTGCCTAAAAGCAGCCACTCAACACTCGGCATTGCCATTCTAGGAACACTCTCTGCCCATCCTCCAGTAGGAATAGTTACCTGTCTAGCTGTTTATCTTTCCCCAGCACACTGAAGAGTAGTGCACATGGCACAAAACAGAATACTGTTCTTGCTACATACTAACTTTAAAAAAAGACGGAAAAAAAAAAGGGTGTCTCTGATCTCTAGCAGACTGTAACTGGCAGCTTTCAATGAGATTCATATCCATGGAGTTTAAACACCAAAACAACACAACAAAACCACAACACCATACATCCTGGCTTAGGTGTCTTCCTTCATGAGACTTGAAAGAATTGAATATAAATGAAAACTGGCTTTATTTACAGTGGTCTCAGAAAGTTTTACTTTAAAAAGGAAGGCTTCTAGTTGTGTGCATGTGCAAGTGAAGTCTCTTTGCTTCTAGTATAGTGAATAAATTGTTCAGACTCCAGTTCCCTACAGAGAAATATGACCTCTGTAATTGCTGTCAAGGTCAATGAGAACAGGGTAAGTGCTTAAGTGCTGGACATATAATTTACATCAGCCTGGAGCGATTTTAACATGAATTTTCAACTTTTTCAACCTGTTTGTTTAATGTTGATTCAAACACTACAGTTTTGAAAAATAAAGTTATCATGTGAGTCTGTCTGACAATTTTCTTTCAAATGTGTGCACTGCCTTTTTTGCAACCATCTATAGCAAGATTTAGAAGAATTGGGGATCTGAGTAACTAAAATTAAAGTCAAATGGCATCACTTTCCCTTTCAAACTATCAACAACTCAAAGACACTCCAGGCTGAAAAAGACAAAAAAGCAGAACCATAAACGGTAACTTCATTTCCTCACAATTTGGGGATATTTTTTTTTGTGCAATTGGTTAACTGCTGTTAACGTTTATTGAATTTAGCTGAAACATCTCAATTCTGATACACAATCTGCAAAGTTCAGTCTCTGGGCTACATCTGTTAACAAAATGCTGCTAAGAGAAAGCAGATTTATTTAGGTTAGACAGGAATGTGTTCCCAATGGATTCCAGTAACAAGGTCGCATTGGTAGTGAAATGATAGATACCTACAATGATGAATTTTGACCCAAATGCAGGCTTTACTTACCATTCCTCTTTAACACCTCCTTAAACCCACTTAGCACACTTCTAAGATTAAAGTGACCTGGGATGCTAACAGAACAAAACTGATAGCCAGTTCATTAACCAAACCAGAAAACACTATCCTTTATCATATTAAAAAAAAAAAACACAAACACACAAACACAAAAAACAAACAAAAGCAAGACGACCAATTTCACCTTTCTTTTCCTTCACATCTGTAGTTAAGAAAACACACAACTTTGGGACAATGCTAAGCTTATCATAAACGCAGGAAAACAAAAAAGGAAGTTACTGAATGTGCCTTTTTACAGCTTTGACCTAGGAATACAAATCAGCCCAGTATTCTGAGGATATTTATATTTTGCTATAGCAAAGTGTACATAGTCTCTGCACATCAAAGATGACACTATCCTTCTCAGAAAAAGATGCCTTCTCAAGCTCTTAAAGAAATGTCTCAATTTCAACACATTTACTTGGCTACCTGCTAAAAACAAGATTTACTCCTCCTAAGTCACTGAAATAACACAAGATTATGTCTCTGGTAAGATTACATTTGATACTACTTTTCCATAATTCCGAAACTCACAATTTGGAATCAGTCAGTACCACGGTTAGAAATACTTGGAAAAGCAGTGCAATTACCAAAAGGCATTAGAAGTTGACATAAAAATTCTGACCAAAAGCATTGCAATGCTAACAGATGTGGTAGAGGAAGGCAAAGACAATCTAAATTGCTTAACAATGCTATTAAGCAGATGTCATGTTGTACTGTGTATTTGCATGTGCTATAAGGGACGTCCAAAACAAGAGCCAATTCAAGAGTGATTGTTTTCTTGTAAGGCATATCACAGAACCTTTAAGTTGGACAGGATCTTGAGATCCTCCTAGTCCATCCCACCCTGCTCAAGCGGAGTCACCTAGAGCAGGCTACCCAGGACCATGCTAAAGTCAGGTTTTGACTCTCGCCACAACCTCTCTGGGCAGCGTGCTCTAGTGTTTGACCACTGTCACAAGAACAAATTTTTTCTCCTGTGTTTAGGTGGAATTTCATGCATTTTATTTTGTGCTCATTGCCTCCTATACTGTCACTGGACACTACCAAGAAGAGTCTGTCTCTCATCTTCATCCCCTCCTGCCAGGTATTTATACTCATTGAAAAGATCAGAGCCCTTGCTCCCCTCCCCAAACCTCCTCCAGGCTGAGTAGTCCCAGCTCTCTTAACCTCTCTTCATAGGAATGATACTCCAGTGCCTTAGACATCTTCATGGCCCCTTGCTGGACTCATGCCAGCATGTCCAAGTCTCTCTTTACTAGGGAGCCCAGGACAGGACCTAGCACTCTAGATGTGGTCTCACCAGAGCTGAGTAGAGAGGAAAGATCCCTCCCTCAACCTGCTGGCCATGCTCTTCCTAATGCAGCCCAAGTTACTGTTGGCCTTCTTTACTGCGAGGGTGTGTTCCTGGCTCATAGTCAGCTTAGTGTCCACTAGGATCCCGTGGTACTTCTCTGCAGAGCTGCTTTCCAGCTGGTTGGTCCCCAGCATATACTGGCGCATGGGATCATTCCTTCCCAGGTACAGGATGTTTTTAATTCCTCTTGCTGAAAGTCTTGAGATCCCTCTCTGCTGATTTCTCCAGCATGTCCATGTCCCTCTGAATGGAGGCACAACAATCTGGTGTATCAGCCACTCCTCACAGTTTTGTATCATCTGAGAACTTGAGGAAGGTGCACTCTGTCCCACCAACTAGGTCATTAATGATGATGTTAAATGGTACTGGCCCCAGTATTGATCCCTCAAGTATACGAGTAGTAACTTACCTCCAGTTGGACTTCACGCCACTCATCACAACTCTCTGGATCCAGCCATTCACCCAGTTTTCAACCCACTTCACTCTCCACTTATCTAACCCATACTTCCTCTGCTTGTCTGTTAGGATATTATGAGAAATTGTGTCAAAAGCCTTACTGAAGTCAAGGTAAACAGCATCCTTCAAAACAGTCACCTCATTATAGAAGGCTATCAGGTTGGTTAAGCATGATTTCCCCTTCATGAAACCATGATGAATACTTCCAATAAGCTTTGTGTCCTTCACGTTTTTGGAAATCATTTCCAGGATTAGTTGTTCCAACACCTTCTCACCTCTTGAGGTGAGGCTGACCAGTGCATAGCTCCCCTTCTTGAAGACAGGGGTTACATTTGCTTTATTACAGTCTTCAGAAACCTATGCTGATTATCACCTTTCAAAGATAATCAAGAGTTGCCTTGCAATGACATCCCACAGCACTCATGAGTGTAATCTTTTAGGCCCCATGGACTTACAGATGTCCAGTTTGTTCAAGTGTTCCCTAACCTGATCCCTCTCCAGCAAGAGTGAGTCTTTGTTGCTTCATACTTCTATTTGGGTCTCAGGGACCTGAGATTCCTGAAAACTTGTGTCTGTATTAAGGGATATCTTAACATATTGACCAAAACCAAAGCATTTCTAGATCCAACCCTATTCCCAGCCCACAAAAGACTGCACAGGAACAGCAGCATTTTCTTCCAGTACTTCTCTACATGCAGTTAAGTTAGCTACTGCAGTTCATGCAATGACATATAGTGAAGAAATACCTCTGAAATCAAAGTTTACAGAAAAGCAATTCCACTGACTGAACTATTCAAAAATAAAACCAAAACAATTCCAGCTTAAAACACAAGGAAGGGAAACATTAGATTATGGGAAAACTTATATTGGTTTTAGAGAGCCTTAGAGTAGCTAACTATACCAGTTACTTTTAACAGTGATGAAAAGAAATACTACTCTCGCACGAAAGAGTTTTTTACTTTTGTATAGTGTTCTTTCCCAATGTGGAATGAAGGCCACAAACAGATTCAGAGTAATTTAAAGACTAAAAATAGAAACATATTAAAAAATACAATTGTGGTGATTCTCATGTGAAGCCCAACAGAAAAAGCACTCTATCAAATTGCAGTGCATTTCATCGATAAAGTTGTTGCAACAGGAGCTCTGAAATGGACATACATTTCTCAACCATGCAACTGCAAAACTACATGATAGATGACCTGGGTTTAAGATTGCATGTGGCAACTCTTCTGTTCATGCAGAAGACAGAAAGAAGAAATAAATACATTAGTAAATTTGGATGGATGGGAACAATACACAGCAACAGAGTGAAGGACTGAGATTCTATCAATACTGCAAATCAATGCTTTTCACAGTGCCATCTGGCAAACATAATTTCATGTAACATTAAGGGGAAGTATAAACACGATACACAAGACATATGCACTTCCAGATTCTGTGGTTACTAAAATAGTTTCTAACGAAGGCTTGGAAAATGCCTTCAGGGATACTGCCAGGTAAGATTCTGACAGTGACTCTGCAAGATCGTGGTAACATGCCTAATAACCATTGAGAAACAAAAAATTCTGCTGTGCCAGACTTTGATTAAGGACAAACTTTGAAATCAGGAATCTCTGTTGTATATGCAAGAAGGCTGCAGCAAATTACATACGTGCATCATAAGTACCAGAAGTGTTCTTTCGCACATGGAAAAATATTGTCTGTTGAGGACAAAAGAAAGTATGGATCCAAAATCTGGGTGCCAGACATGCTGTAAAACTGCACAAAAACATGGAGAAGGAAAGAAAAAAAACCCCAAAAACCTGAACTGAAAAAACCCTAACCCACACAGTGACCAGCTGCAACAAGACAACGAATACCTCAATGAGAAGGAAAGTATTTCCCCAGCAACAGCTGGAAATACAGAGTCAGTTCCAGGACCTGCTGTAGACAGAAGTTAAGGAGACCCCAAAAATGTAACAGGCCTATTATGGAAGTGACAAGAAACTTCACTTTACAAACATCAGCACACGTAATGGGATTGTTTCTCAGTATGCAGAGAACCAAACTAATAAATGCAATTTTTTTTTTTTTTTTAAGTATTAAAGGTGTTCCAACCCTCCCTTCTCCCTCTTTCCCCAGATCCCAAGAGTCAATACAATTGTTTCTACAGGGAGCCTCCAGATCATCAGGCAGTCTAGCACAACTAAATAACTGTCCCAGAAGTACATATGTAGCTATAAAATGTTTACCAAACAAAAGTGTCACTATCATTGCAGTTAAAGAAATGAAGTTCCTTCAGTGTTCTTTACTGTGAGTTTCTATATTCGAATTTTGTGACAAATCTTTACTTCTGTGATCTAATCTAAAAATTCAGAATTATGTCACTAATCAACATAGTATCTACAGAAAAAACATATTTCATCATAAAATAATAACTTATCCCACACGTTTGCTTCCATTTTGTATTAATTTCAAAGACAAAGAATCAGATACAAGCATCTGCTTTTTTCCTTGACTTTTAACGGTTTTTTATGAGCCTTAAAGGCCACTAAGAAATACCCACCCAGGTATAAGTGGATGGTCTAAACAATACCAAATTACAAAACTAATTACAGCAGCAATTTCTCATTACAATTTGCATGGATTTCCACTATTTCTCTGGATTTATCTTGTATCAGAAAACACCTGCAACATGTGTACATCTGTTTTGTTAGCCCTCTTTGGCAGGCGAACTCTTAAGTTTACAGACAATGGAAGCATCATATTGGAGAAGGCCAGACAGACACGGCCAGAACATAATCATCAAGCAGAGGGCAATAACCTTGGAAAAGAAACAAAGAGAACAGCAAATCTTGCCACTGGCATTTAGCAGGATGGCAACAAAACAGAGAAAGACCAAGGTAGAAGGGAGCTCAGCTAACCTCCAATTAGCTATAAAGATGCTCTTTTGCTATGTATGGTCTATGTGTGTTTAGGAAGAACTGTTAACTCCCTACAGCATGTTTGGACATGTAATCACTTTGGGATCACAACAGTATTCCTGGCTTTCCTATGCAGTAATAAAGCACAGCATCAATATGCTTTTCAACTACTATTTACATAATATGACTCATTAAGTGCTGTTTCAATACCATTCTTCCACACACATAAAGGGGGGAAAAAAGTAACTCCATTCCAAAATGAAAGAGTGACAGCTATTCAAAGGGGCAAGGCCACATACAGACACCAATTCAATAGTGCTGCACCTGCCCACTTTAGACCTGAATTTGACCCGAAATACCAAACTGGAAGAGAACAAATAAGCTCTTTGAAAATACCTTTACTAAAAATAGCAAATGTATTAAAGTCAAAATAAGAATCACTATTCTCCAAATACTAAGTAAGCTTTACACTTAGAGTATGTTTTTAATTGAGGGTTACAAATCATCACAAAACAAACACACCACACATACCCCCATATGTGTACATAAATCCTCAACATCCAGTATGTCTTTGACTCCATTTTCAGCCATGGAAAATTGAAAGGTTCGAATACTGAACTCCCCATTATCATTCCTGTTTTAATGCTGTTGCATTAAGGTAAAATCTACTTGCTGCAAAAACTTAGATACTGTTCTCCCAAGCTTTACTCACAGACTGTGAGTTAAGATCTAAGCAAAGTCCAACTATCTTACGCAATACTTGTTTCTTGGATTGCATCATTTACATTTTGAAAGATTTAAATGATTTTAAGTACGGATTTTAGCCTTTCAGATCTGAGTTAGAATCAGAAGTACAAATGAGCAGGGTGTTTGGCTGCTGCTGGACTAGTTTGGTTAAGTAATACACCTCTTTAATTGAAAGCAGGGAGTTTGTACTGGTGACACCAATAATGAAATAGGATCTTTCTGTTGAAAGAAGCTGAAGCCATAAATCATTAGTCTTTCTGAATGCCAAACTCAAACACATGCTTTGCTTTCCCTCGGCTTGCCATCAAACATCTATCCTCAGTAGGGCCAAAGCACACAGTTCTTCCAACGGATACTTCTAAAATATCTTTTTCCACAGGATCTGCTGCAGTGATTTAGGGCTGTCCCTGGATCCTGTATCATTCTCTCCTTTCCTTTTAGTTCACTGATTTTATTTTTTTTTCCTTCTCTCCAGACTCAACACCCCACAACAACACAGCAATTACACGACCTCTCACTCTGCAAAACGGGATTTAATCACCTCAGTGGACATATAAGCAGGACAATGTAAAACTTCTTTGGGGGAAGGACTGTACTGTCTCTAGGAATATGGTTGGTAAGGCCCATATAGGATGCACCTTTTGACATGCCAGACATACCTTGCTCTTCAAGACACAATCTACACTCCTTAGAAGGAAGGCTCATTCAAAATCAACTACATCATCACTGAAGAGGCTACAATGACCTCCATTCCTAGTGACATTTTAACACTTGGGTTTAAAATATGGAATCTGGGGGAGAGATGAGAGAAATGAATAGCAGGTGTTAAAACAGAATCAATTCTGTAACTACAAATAGGGTCAGGGCAAACACTGTCAGCAACCTGTAATTGAAACCACTGTTTTGTTGCCATTGATTGCTAGTTTTCCTAATATAAAGAATTATAAAAATCAGACAGATGATGTGTGGCAGCATATAAAATTGAAAATAACTTTAGTTAAGAGTATCCTATATTTACAAGAAAACAGAATTCGCAATTTTAAATTTTTTTTTTTACTTAATGTTACTCAAGAACACCCCTACAAAATCTGTAACTGTTAGGTGGTATTAATTTAAAAAATTCCAGTAAAATTTGTCCCCCTAACAACACAGGTTATAGAACATGGCCATAAGCATATGATCTGGAATGGAACTTGGCACAAACATATTTTAGCTAGGAGCATTTTACCTTTGAAAGATACAGTCAGAAAATTTAGTTCAGCAATGTGTAGGCTACAGATCTATAAAACAAAAAAAAACCCAAAAGAACACTCACTATATTAGCACCTGAGCTGAAGACACTCCATTTCTACCTGTTTTTCCAGGTGGACTTTTTGACCGATGCATTGTAAGGCTGCAGCATTTCTGATGCTCCAGGGGTGCACAAGGCCTTAGACAGTGTATTGAAAAGTGTATTAAAAATGCAGCATGAAAATGGCCACCCCTCAGTTAAAACTGGTAATCAGTTTAGAGGTTATTAACAGAGACATGAAAGACAGACATCACACAAGTGGGTAATTCTCACCTCCTTAGGAAAACCAGTTAAAATAGAAGTTTGGTGTACTATTTGTTTCAAAGACTTTTCCCTGAAATTACAAAACTAAGAAAGAAGTCCAATACAACAGCACTGCAATTTGTAGTCTGAAGCCTTCAATTTTAAAATATGAGAGAGAACTACTACATAATTTCTGTGGTGCATGGAAGACGGGACATGTTAAAACTCTGATTTTATGCATTTCTGAAAGCAGTCAAGAATCATTGGCCAAAATGGCTCTAACGATTAAAGACATGTCTCAGACAATGGAACTGCTAAAATGAACATTACAGGTGAATGTTAATACCAACCCTAATGTGGAAAATCATGCATTTTATGCAAAATCATAAATTTAACCTGCATGAATGACATTTGGAACTACTCATTTTCAAAAAAAAAAACAAACCCCAAACCCAAGAAATACGAGTTATGAGTTACTAGTGCCATTTTCTTTGTTTCCCTGTTGTGCTCCTTGGTTGACTTTCAATCCCAGATAGGGTCTGATCCAGTAAATGTTTCCAGATGTAAAGCTCATATTTAATACTCCACCTATAAGTAAATCTTATTCCCACTAGTTGCTGTTTGTATAACCCTTCTGAGTTCAGCCTTAAAAAAGAAAAAATAAAAAATAAAAAACAACATCCATATCCATTAGAAAGTAATTAACTTCCTCATTCCCTGTCAGAGATAAAGGAACACAGGCCTAGGCCATCAATCAAGGTATGCAGATCATCCATTTTAGTAAGATAAAATTCCCACGGACTTCCATGGAACTTGGGATCTCACCCAAGTTACTGACAGTCTGACTCAGGACCAACTGAGAAGCTGCCCTTCTTAGTGAGAAGGTAGTAAAGCAACAATTTCCTAAATCTTTCCATTGCTCCGCAGAAATGGCGCATGCTTACATGTTTAATCCATGCCACTGTGCATTACCTACCATCCTGTTGTAAATATCGTCAATAGTCCACAAGACATATTAAAGGGACAGAATAAAGCTTTTACCCAATTGTCTGTGCAACACAAAAAGGAGAGCACTTAGGTTTCCTACAGCATTCTTACACTGGCCAACAAGTAGGGCTCGCCTTCAGTTGCGTATGACACAGTAGATTGCTTTCCATGCCATTTAGCAATCTTTTGGGCATCGATTCAATTATTTCTGTTTTTTCCTATCTCTTCTAAGCCTTCCTTGAAACTCAGGCCAGAAACTCAGCGAGATAACAGACATGGTAGTGCTAAAAGCTACTTTCAGAAAACCACCATAATCAGGACTACGATGCTGACAGGTCTTCTGTGTCCCATTGTACACTGAGATAAGAAATCAAATGAAGCCTTTAAATGTTGACAAGAAATATGATGGGATCTCTAAGACTTAACTCTCTGCAAAAACAATAATAGTAACTTCTACTATTATCCAGAAATCCAAAGTGTGTCTCAGAAAATTTAGCTTTCCCAGACAAGCACAAGTAAATATACACACTGAAAACTGCCCACAAAAGGATTTTCAGGGATCTAAGTAGATTCTTCTTCGTGTCCTTTCCTCTATTTCCTTGCAACAGAATAACTAGTTTTTGCGGTACATCATTTTGCCTCTTTTGAGAAACAGAAATTGAGTCTTTTCTCCTAAAAATTGTTTTAAAGTTGTTTTATTAATGTCAACTTAAGAAATAAGAAAACAAAAAAGTAAAAAAAAAAAGCACATTCCAGACAGTTTATTAAATAAAATGCAAAAGCACCTCTTGGGTGCTGGAAGCATTCAGGCTTCAGCCTTATGCCTCTACAGCGGCCCCGTCATGTGTTAATGATTACATATATTCATTCACTACCAAAAATAGTTTCCTCTAGAATTATGCACAAAGAACATTTGTCCACAGTGAATTTCAAGCTTGGCTAGTCTGCTTGGGTTACAGTTACTCCTAATTTTACAGTGGCAAAAATCCAGAAGTCTACTTTGTGTTAGCAGTTTATCTTTATGTCAGAATATTTTATTCATTCATTCTGAAGCTAGAAAAGTAGCAGTACCTAAAAACTGAAATCCTTATCCATGGAACCAGTTATCACAATATATAGATTACTACAGCAAAATTCTAATTAGCTTATCTGGAAAGAGCATCTCCCTCTCTCCCTCTCCCCCCCTGCTGCTTCTCTCATTTTGGTCTCCTCAGGAAATCTCAAGTAGGATCTTACTGATCACTTTCACAGGCCTTAACAAATTAGTATACGCTATCAATACTGAAACATTTGCGAGTTTAGCAAGTAATGGTTACAAAACCAGTAGCAAATGGAAATATACAACAAAAATCATGTGCATTTTTAATATGTCCACTGTCTTACAAAATATGAGCGCCTCAGCGGCGAGGGCAAGGAGAGGCTGCACATGTTTCCAAGTACAAAGATATATTACTTAAGGTGTAAAACAATTTACACATATTTTAAAAGTTAGCTGCATAGAAGCCTCTCGAAGATTTGTCCTGTGTTGCTTTGAAGCCCTGTACTAACCCCCCACCCCCACCCCTTTTCTTGGATGCAGAGAAAAATTGCTCCGTTCCTGCTTGGAATCCAAAGGAGAACAGGAAGTAACGTCTGAGCTCCATAGAGATTCATTTTTATTTGCTTACAGGACGTGGCCGATTCAAAAACTGGCTTCATTTTTCAGTATCCTTAAAGGACCTAACTTTTTTTTTTCTTTTTTGGCAGGGAGCATGGTTGGAACTTCAAGTTCAGCCAAAATAGACAGTAAAACAGTAAGAAGGCATAATGCCAAAAATGCAAAGGCATCAGCGTCCAGAGCATAATTCCACCCTTTTTTCTCTCTCCCCCCCCAATGATTTACACAGGAAAACGTAAAAAACAGAAAACTCTCTTTGTCCTAGAATGAACTCCTCATTTTAAAACAGCCTACAAACATCTCAGACCGGCTGGAGGCGAGCTGAAGAATGATATTGCTCATTTAAGCTGACAGTTTTTTTTTTTTTAATCCATATGTTTTATTGTTATGTTCTTTTGAATATCATACTTTGTTCTGCTTCTTGGGAGAAAACATTTGTATGAAGTAACAACATGTGGAATCTCTCACACAACACAATATGAAATTTGGTTCAAGAGTAGCCTTTTTTCCTCCTCCCTCACGATACACAGTTTTAAACATTATTCTCGTTGGCAGTAAGCCTGTGCTAGCCTCTAAGCCAAAAAAGTCTCAGTTAATTTAAAACTCTCATTTTGCTGCAGCAAAACTGATTTTTTTTCTTTTTTTTGGAGGGTCTAACCTGCAAATAATGCTATGAAAATTATGTGCAATGACCAACAGATAAGTAAAGCTTCTCTGTGAGGATACGTACAAATGTTTCCTCACATTTGCAACAGGAAGCCAGGCAGGATGGGTCTGGGAGAAGGTCTGGAAGCTGTATAGCAAAAGTGGAGGGAAAGACAAAAATAGATTTTAAAGAGGATATTGTCTTCCTTACTGCATTAATCCTTGTTTGGAATTAGAAGCTAACTATTCAGTGTTCCCTTTCCATTGTATAAAATTGAACCTATATCGTTGGCAGAAAATATCCAGAAGGCACAGAGTGCTTTTTATTTATTAACAAGAGCCAAAGAACTACCTCCACAGAAATACACGTCCAACTGAGAAACAAAAAAATGGCAAAATACAGGCTACCTCCTTTATGTAAGGAGTGCAAAGTGCACCTGAAAAATATTAACTAACTTTTGCTTTCTGAAGAAAAGAAAAGAATAACTATGACACATTAAAAACAATTAAAATGCTAATTGGAAAAAAAAGTAGACTTTTTGGGAGGGTAAAAATTATTTTTGCAAAGCTTTTGTGAGACCAACACTAGAAGTCTGCGTAACTATAAGGAAAAACACAGAAAACACCATCAAATCACTGAGGATTTAAACACATGGTTTTAAGAGGAACTGCAGTATGAACTCACTTTGAAACAGGTGGAGCAAAACGGCATGCTAGTCGGAGCTAGTGAAAACACAGATCATCCAGCAGGATTAGGAGGACACTAGTAGAAACAACAAAGCGGGGGTAAAAAGGGAAAAAAAATATCTGAGAACATTGACATTGACATTTCAGGTTGCCGGGTTCAGAAAAGAAAATGTAGCAAGTGAAGTAAATTTAAATACAAAGCAGATGGCATCTGCCCAGTATTGTGACGATCATGTGACTAAAACAAGGCAAAACAAAACAAAAAGCCAACCAATCAAAACAAAAACCCAGAAGAACCTTCACACACCACACAGACAGTCAGGAAAGCAGACCCAGAAAGGATGAAACAATTGGCTGCTACGGATTATTTAACAAATCCGTGTAATTTTAAAAAGATGACTGATTGATTGTCTGTTTGGATGCTCAGTACATGAGTATTTGTGTGACAGATGCATCTTGCTGGCATCACATCAAAAAATCACATTAAGTTACAAGGGCAAAGATCATACAGCATTTTGGACTAATGGGGACTTCTAAAAGAAAAAAAAAAAAAGAAAAAAAAAGAAAAAACATCACAATGGAAGCCAACAATACAGCTGGTAAAAAATTATCCACTAGGATGCCTAGGTGTCCAGAGGAAAAATTAGGCTTTTGATTATGGATAGGCTGGACACAAAGCTCTGCTCCATCTGAACCATCATGGTATCTTGTGAAAATTCAATTTCAAGTCCCTCATGTACCCATTCTACAAAGGAAGTCCTGCTGCCTGGCTGGACAGTAACTTCCCTTAATGAACTGTAGCTGAGTTCTAGTGGTACATTACGAAAATGCACCAAGCAGCACAATAACTGACTTTGTTGGGGCCACTGGAGTTGTGAGATGTTGTTAAATGTGTATCAGTGCAGCCTTTTGCAAGCAAATGCAAGCATGATCTCTCCAGGTTGGCTAGGTGCAAGTAAAGCCTGAACACAGCTCAGGCTCAGTGTTGTGCTGAAAAAGACATACTGTTTCGAGGCAAATCTCAAACATTTTGCATTCAGTCATCTCCAACCATAAGGCTAACCCCATTTACAGAAGACTGCATACAGGACCATTTAACATTTTCAAGCGCTTTTTTTGTTAAATTGCAGCTTACATCCCAAACGTTACTCAAAATTAAACTCCAATTCACCCCATGGCTAAATACATTACTCCTCAGCTCCAACCTCTAAATCATATACAAGAAATAGCAATAGTCAGTACAACAGAAACAGCTTGAATCTTCAGGATACTATAAACCCTGTAGAGTAGTAAGACTGTGGTATATACGCTATTTTAGAGCGGGAAAATACTGCTGCAATATGCTCTGGTGAGAAATGTCTGTACATTTATGATCTGTAAATGCAAAGGACAACCACATCCTGCAGATGGGTGCTCAAAGTGAGGTCTCTACTTGTAGTTTGGAGTTGGGGGTAGGGGAGAAGGGGGAGGTTCATTTTTGGTTTTGTTCTCAGGAGTTTTTTCTTTGTCTTGTCAACTTCTAATGTATGCACAAACTACTGTCGGAAAGAGACAATACCAGAACACATACACCACTTCTGCAGTAATATAAGGTGAAAGGGCTCATCTAAGTCCTAGGAGCAATAAAGCAGAAAGAGAGCTGATTCTAGAGCTGATAAATTTTCACTCTAACAGGACTCATTCAGCATTAGGAGAAACGCTCTGTCTGCTTCTTTACTAGTATTGCATTCTCTGTTAAAGAACTAAGAGAAAAAAAAAAGCCCATCCCCGCATACCCTTTATCAACCTCATGAACACATTGTTCAGATGACAGCAGAACGGTTAAGTGGCCTAGTGGGCCTACAACCAAGAAAGCAAGCTAAGACCGGAGGAATGGGAACCAAGCCAATTGTCTAGACAGCAGGCAAAAAAACATGCTGGCTAAATTTAATCAGCTGCCTCCTTTATTTTGTAAAGTGAATGGGTAGATTATAGCCAGGGTGACACATAATTTGTGATTGAAATTGCTTGTTTAATTGTAATTTAAAAAGAGATGAACTTCATCCCAGTTCCATATCCATCATCCTCATACTTGCACATCAAACCAAGAGCCATCTTCAAAATAAACAGCAGCTGTTGAAAGCCTCCAACTTCGGCAGTGGCTTTGCATTCTCCCTATCTTTACAGATTCTTTTGCTGATCCCCTCACTCACCCCTAAAAGAGAAAAAAGAAGTCCTTTTTCAGGCTACCATAAGTTCTTTGCCCTCCACAGAGGGTCTTTTAAGACTGAGACTGGCAGCTTCTTTCTTCAGAAGAGGGCAAAGTTGGCAAAGGACAAATAACATGATTTATAACATCTATGGACTACAATCAGTTGCACAGACTGCAGTACAGAACAGCTGGCAGGATAGTGAAGAATAGTTCTTATTAGAGATCTGCTATTTAAACTCAGTAACTATATACATATTTTGATCCAAAGGCCTTAGAGGAAACATGGTGACATTCTAAAACACTTTTTTTTTTGGGGGGTAGAGGGGTGCAGGAATCTGCCTTTGGAGGTAGAGATGTCTAAAACTCTGAACACTCAATTTAACCCTTCTCTAAAATTTAAGGTAGAATTTGTAATTACAGACCTCATGCAATACATTGCCCAGTGGGGAGGAAAGCAGGAAAAAAAAAAAAAAAGGTATATTAGTAACAGTTACAGCTAAAGCATAAGACTATCAATCCCAAAATAAGATAATAATGTAATTTTTTTAAAATTGCCTCTCCCACCACCTTTTTTTTTGTCTTAAAGTATTGAAATTTGAGAAAAATCAGGAAGAGTTGGTAAGACTATCCCAAATCATTCATTTTTAATCTGTAATGCAGCCACTGAAAATCCCAGTGAAAATTTTAATGAACATTTGCATATTGACCAATTCAATTTTTAAAAAAACAGCTCTTCACATACTTTGAAAGCTGCTACTTGTGGCAATTAAAATATCTCCTAAGCAACCGTATACAGAATTGACAAAGTTTTGCTTAAACCTATTTAAAAAAAACCCGTTCAAATGAAACACTTAGCACTGAAATTGTCAACCCTGTAAAAGTAATAGCACCCTTTGTAATTTTTTTAAAGAAAAGCAGAATTGCCTTTCGTTAGCTTCTCAGTTTGAAGTAAAATAGCATATTATGATCCCTTTTTAAATATAGAGACTAGTATCAACAATAAAATCCTTACCCCATGTGAGGATACAGTATAGAAAGTTAACAGCATTACAGTTCTTTTTTTAATCTAGAAAAATATCACAAATATATTTAACAGACCAGTTTAAAACGTGTACCTACATGTGTACAGCACATGTATGTGCTGGGGAATGATTTCTGAGAAATTCCAGTGATTTACAGCAAGTTTATTTATTCAAACAGCAATAGCTAAGTAAATATTACAGAATACAAACTGAAAACATATTCAAAGTTCATAATCACAAGCACTGATGTTAAAAATACTATCTCCTGCACTCAGACTCAGAGAACATGGATGTAGCATGAAATTCACACTGCAATTCAAATCTCTATTTCCCATATTATCAGAAGAAGTGACAGACCAAAAGCTATTTACAGGCTTTTCATCAGATGTCTGTAAAAACCAAATAAACTTTAAAAAATTGCATCTGATTCACAGATAATCTTGATCAAAGAGATTGTATTTAAGTGAACTGCTACAATCACAGCAGGTTCCCATAATCACCTCAGAGTATAAAATACTGAAAAATAAACACTTTTCTGCTCAACAGAAGAAAACATGGATAAAATTTATTAAATCAATACTTTACCTCTTAAAAATGCCTGCTAACACATAACTACAGTATGCCAATAACAACAAATAATAATATATGTGTGTGTGTTATTTGTATATACACACAAACCCCCGCTTTAATTTTTTTTAATAGGTGCAAACAGTGAAAGAGGAAAAAAAAAAAAGAAACAAGAAAATCAGCAAGTGAACCTATACGGAATCAATAGGCTACTCCTAAGTTAACCTATAAAATACAATACTGCAGATGATTTGGGGTCAATCTGCAGGCTATTATCTTCTGTATCAGGGTTGCATGGGCTTCCATGCACCTGCATGATGCAAGCCAACACTAGAAAAGATCCTGTACCTCAGTGTTCTGGGATTGCTCCACCTATCAGTCTGGACCAGCTACCACAGTGGATAAAACAAACTTCACTACAAGGCATGGGTTGTTAATGTTTTGTTTCATTCCATATTCAAAGCATATAGCATCTAAAATACTGTCTTCACATAGAGTGGATTTCATCCCTTGTTTACTGACTTGGACGTATGGAGGAATAGGCCAGAAGGCACCTACTGTGAACACTGAAACAGTGAAAAACAAAATGACGAGGCAAAGGAAATGTCTTATGCTTATGAGAGAGCAAACACCTATGCTAGCAACTTTATAACAACCATAAACCCATGCCGGTGAAACAGATGTAAAAAAAGGTAAGGAAGATAATACAAATAAAGTGACCTAGTATAGCAAACTGATACGTATTTGATTCCAGGGATAAAAGTTAAATGAATAGACATGCACTGGCAAAAGGCCAGCTCCTAACAGAACACAAACCTCGTAAGATTTGAGTTCTGTTTTTAATTTCAAACCCATGAACTTTAAGTGGATTTGAAATTAGGCAAAACATGTTCACCCATTCCCATTTATAATAGGAAAGACAGGCAGGCAAGGTCTAGTTTGGGCATTGGAAAGGAAGGCAGTGACACAAATCATCCTTTTGCTTCCCAGACTGAAATCTGGTCAAGTAGAGCATGTGTACCCTGCTTCAAAGACAACACAAAGGAGCAACTCATAGCTAGCAATGCCCCTCCTGCAAGACCGCAAAGTGTACAGGCCTGCTGTTGGTCTCAAAAGCTCTCTTTTGTCTGTTTTTTGTTGTTGTTTTTAAGTTTACGAGAAAGGGTTTCTATTCAACAAGGCAAAGAAGTGGGAGAGGGGGAACCTCCTGTAGAATTTCAATGCAGGCAAGCCTAGCTGGAGATGTACGCTGCACACATTGCAGCAATAGTAAATGTAACCACTGTGGTCTAAGAACATAGGATAGACAAATTTGCAGAGATCAGTAACAACTCTTATTAGGCAAACAGATACAACTGGGAAAAGGAAACAACATTTCAGGTACACAACCACTTCTATTTCAGGCCTGAAGAAAAACTGGTCTGTCTGAAATCTCACTTGCTTTTTCCAGTCTCATCAGCAGGTCTACTGCAAGGTATTATTCCTCTCAACAAGCTTTTTTTAACAAAAAAATTATTATTTTTAATTATATATAAAATTTCATTTACGTTTGGAAGCCTAGAACAGGCTTCAAAACCGAATGGTAAGCACAACATTAGTTCTGGCTACGATGCCTGTGCCATAATTTGTTGCACCGTGTTCACTGAGATGCCTCGCCCTTCACATAAAAGAGCACGTCACACTTTCCCTTTGGACAAAATTATCACCACCACACTTGGAATTAACTGAGAAAAGCAGATAGGAAGAAAGTATTGCCACAGCTTGAACCTGCTACAGCCTGGTGTCCCATGTCATCCACACCAGAGTGTCTCTGGAACACCACATCCCTCCCTGGAACAGCCGGTGTTCAGTACGAGCAATGCAATAGTGCATAGTGGTTACTGCCTTAAGCAGGGAATACCACAACTGTTAATGACAACGAGGAGCATGAAACTCACTCTTCAGCTTTTTCTTCTTTCCAGTGAGTTCAATCAGAGCAAATTCTTTGGCAAAAATAAGTTAACAAAAAGATCCAAGAAATCAAACATAAATCTGGTAATCTGCCGAGAGGGGAAGAGCAGAAGGGAAGAGAATTGGCAAGCTTTATTATTAAATACTCTTTGTGTTATCCAGCAGATCCAAGATTAACATACAGAGATTGGATTCTGTACAGGAAATCTATTACACTGACTGCTCTCCAGTTATGTATATTGATGATTTCAGAAAGAACAAATGCCTGACTCTGGATGCCTCAGGAAAAAACATGAATAAGTTTCTATTTTCTTATGTTTGAGATAGATAGGTCAAAATTTTTCCACAGAAGCTGTTCCTCAGCAGTGAAACAGGTTTTCAATAACACTTTTTTTTCTTTTTGTGAAAAGTATCTGCTTTTGGATGCTTTCCTGAGATGTAATCCAGCTAGGAAACCAGGACCCTAGAGCAAGTAAAAGTTTTGATTAAAAAATAAGTTAAGTTTTCAGTTTTTCATTCTAAAGTTGTAATTCTCTTTGGTGAGAACCCCTTTCTGGTGAGACCTTTTTTGGGCATTTCCATGCAGGGAATCCCTTCAGAATTCCATAATATTGGTATATTTTAGCACTTAGATTTAGATTTTATGGGTGTAAACCATCCATTTTTCCAGTTTTAGTTTTCCATTAATTAGAATTTGCAGAAAAATACTGATCACATGAGATCACAGTCTATTCTAACCTCATTCAGAGATAAGTATGCTTAGGACTTGTGAACTTGCAGCATGAGTCGTCCTCCCTGCTCAAAGGGAGCTCAATGAGAGCTCAGAACACCATGGTTTTTGAACACAGCACCACTGTATCTTCCCCTCACAACTGGCTTCATCTCACTGCAGGGTCCTTCTGTGAACCAACGAAAACTTGCAGAAAAAGAGCTTTCATTGACACATTGGTTTAATATTTTTTAACTCTAAAGACAGTTAAACACTGCAGCTGTTTGCCAGGAAGGCCTTAGACTTTTTACCACTAGATGTTTCAAGACAAACACTGACAAACTTACTACTGAAGCCGACCCCACTCTGGGTGACACTTAAATGACAGTTTAGGCAATTCCTCAGCTGTGCTTTCCATAATTCTGAAACAACTTGCTCCAGCTGGCTGTAATGCAAATTGGACAATGATTTCATATCCTGATGTTTAAAAGTGCACCAGAACCTCATTAAGGTTTAATTCCTTTATTTTAAATATAATCTCTTTTTAATCGGCAAGAATAAACGTTAATACTGATTAATCTCTCCACTTTTAAAATTAAGAAAATCTTAAATTAAGGTCTTTTAACCTGCAAAGCTTTTCTGTGCAATTTTAAAAAGTTTAGTTCTGTAATGCAAGATGAAGCAGATGCCCTGAAGGCAGCAAAGATTTTTGACTCACTAAGAAGCAGGCAAGCAGAGTTCCTAACTAAAATAGTGTTTGCCTAGTGGCCCCTTCTAAGTGCTTCATATCTTTTCTGCAGGGTTGGCTCCTAGGCTCCCTACAAAATGGTATTTAGATTCCCAAATTTGCTACTATTCTTTGTCTTCAGGGCACAGAATTGGCAAAGAATTCCCTCGTCACAAATATCTTGCAGTCAAAGACAGATGTAATGCCATTTTAAGGAAGGTACTTTGATGGTAAATGGGTACATGTTTCCTGCTGAAACAGTGAAATGCAAGTGCTCCTAGACAGAAACCGCAGCACCAATCTCAACCAGAGCTACGTGTTTATGGAAAAAGTGATAAAACCCTGAAAGAATTGTCTGATAACTGAAGTGCTGCCACAAACTGCTTTGTAGCAAAATGAATAAAATAACTCAGAACCAAGCAAATTGCTTTAGACTTGAGAAAAATCAGTGCCCAGAAAATCTGCACCTAATAAATAAATTTTCTTCTAAACCTTTTACATAAATACAGCAAGATTCATGCTAAATAAGAAGCAGGCCACATAAATTTAACAACTGACTTTTTAAAGTAATTATTTTCTATTTTTCTATTTTTTTAATGAAAGAAGCAGCCCTTATATACTAGACATTTTGGATTTAATTAATTTCAGAGACATTTAGATTAACGTTCTCCCTTAGAGAATACTTTCGAGACACTGATCAACAGATTCCTAAGATTAAGTTAAGAACTACATTCATCGTAAGTGCTTTTATCTGTTATACACAATTTCTTTCTATATATAAACATTTTTCTTTTCCTTTCTCCCCTCCCCAAACTTACAAATCAGCAACTCTTTCCACAGTAACAACTGCAAAACAGCAACTGAACTTGTGAAACATGCCTACTATGAAATTCAGATTAGAGCATTAATTCTGCTAGTTAGCTACAACAGTGTGCACTTCAAGATGTTTTTCACATGTAGTCAATAGTTTTGTGCTATTTTATACAGTTGTAATGCCTCAATTGGATTTTTTAAGATTGTAATCTTCTTCTGAGACACCACTGATCAATTTCAAAAGGACTCCTATATGATCAGATTTACTTTGCCGTGCTACAGAAGTTAGCACCTAGAGTTCCAACAAGTACTATCTACTCAGTTTAACATGCGTTATATATAATTAAAAAATGGGTAACTACACTGGCTTCATAGCCATAAAACTTTTAAAACTGCTTTTTATGTCCCAAGAGGCAGATCTGTGGGTTCAAATATTTGCAGCCAAGTACTAAGGGGATTCACAAGTAACTCACTCTGTTTTGTGACATAATGAGAAAGTGGCGGCTCTCAAAGGAGTTTCAAGCATGGCATCCCAAAGAGTTTTCAAATAACTGGTTCCAGCTAATGATATTCCACGCTTTCTAAATCACCTGTATAATGGAATATCTATTCTAGCCCTCTCTACCCAGTAATGCCTATAGTTGGTCCATTGTCTCAAGACTCATTCCACCCACATAGCCACCTTTTCTTCCTACAAAATACACCGCTTCTTCCTGTCTACAAACCCTCCCCATCCTTCAAATTCTACACCCTACAAGGTAACCCATGTTTTCACATTGTTTGTAGTGTTCTCCCTCTCTTCCACTCCTCAGTGCTGCTCTTTACTGTGCCCTTTTTCTTATTGTGCTTACACACACTTAAAGTTTGGATAAACTACAAGGAGAATGTGATGAGCGGTATAAATAAAAGAGGTAGTACAAAATAAAAAAAGGACATCAGAATAGATCACAATGTAAATAAGTGCTACAGTTTACACCTCCTAACATACAAACCAAGGCTCTACGACTCCGCACCATCTCTCCTGGCCAGCGTGAGCAATTACTGCAGGCACAGAGAACTACAGAATTCAGTTCTTCCATTGTCTCACACAGTCTGGTTGCGCCACTCTCAGCTCTCCTTAAACACCAAGCCGTACAATTCTTTCCACGCTCAACTGCTTCAATCTTTTTTACTCATTCACACCAACATTTTTGCTTTTCATGATATTTACTTAGCTATGGGATTTATATGCTTCCTTCTAGTGGAGGAAAAAGAATTAAGCAACCTCTCAACTATATATCTGCTTCATAGGGTTGAATGCCATCCTCCTTACTGGAGGATTCCTCAATACATTACTTCCAGGTTGTACCATACATATGCAACTAAAACTGTGCAGAAATTGGAGAATTAGAAGACCAGGTAGCACCTGTAGCAAAATAACTTAATGTCATATTTCATAATCTCATAAAACCATCAGATGCACTAGAAAAAACCACAAAAAAGCTATTATCTTCCCATGCAAAAAACCAACATTACTGCTTTTTCTGTCTCCTCAACCTCCAATATTTCATGAAAAGCACTGGTCTTAGGTCAACAACAAGATGGATTTAAATTTTAACAATGCATAGGTCAAATGACAGTGCGAAACATTTAGTTTTACAGAAGATTATGCCATTCAAATTGGAAAAACAGCCACGTTAATTTCCCTTCATTTGTTTTAAGAGAAGTACAATACATTGCAAACATCACTCCTGCGCAAGCAAAAAATTATTACTAATATACAAAGATTTCCTAGGGAAAGGGGTGGATGCAGAGGGTGACCAATACACACAGCTCAGGAGGCAAAGCCATTAAACCCAGCTTACAAGAATCATGTGTCTGGAAGTAAAGAGAAAGTATAGGATTTCAGCATGTTTTTTACCAAAGAGAAAAAAAAAAACTTCCCTCAACTCTCCCTCACTTTCCCAAACATTGAAAAAACATACCATAGAAGACACTTATAAAAATTTATAGCCCACAGTTAGAATTGCCTTCTATATAGCTCATGATGAAAGCGTATGCCGTATTTATTAGGTGCCACTCAAAACATCTCACGTTTTGCTGCTTTTGTACTTCAAACTTCATTTGTACACTTCCATATAAGTTTATACATATCCATGTACAGCTATTCTACAAGTTTTGATGCAGCATTTGGTGCCCAGGACATGCTCCTGAAAGAGGTTCTGTTACCCCCCCCCTGAAATTTTTGCATATCTATTTCATTATTTTTTCTAACAACTTGTGGGTAGAGCCCAGGTGAAGGAAACACAGTTCTAACTTTCCTTACATACCAGCAAAATAAATAGCAGTGCTATCTGGTATTTCAGCATCTTGAAGTTCTTTTAACACTTCTGAAACATTACAGGATGACAGCAAAAATATAGAAGCTGTATTTCTGTATTCACAGTGTATTCCTAAGAAGCCAACACACGCTCAGCTTCTCTAAACCATTTCAACACTTCAACACTTTTGTTGTTGCAAAGTGAAAAAGGAGCCTATGAATGGAGTATATGTACCCACTTTATCTCTCTTTGTATGTTTCTTCCCAGTATCGCTAGTAGGGTCTAGATAACTCAGTTTCTGTCCAAGTTATCTAAGCAGAGGACAGACTTCAATCCTGACAGATTATTAAAATCCAATGTTTTTATAACCTCCATTAGCTGTCATGCTTTCTGAAAATGAAAAATGTTATATAAATAAGACAGCTGAGTGCTGGATTACAGCAGAACTTTGTCAGTATATGTTGTTAAGCAATCACTCATCACTAGGCATGACATTCCTACTGAAAAGATTTTTTTAGTTTATTTTAAGGGTACACAGAGAGCACCAGAGGAATAACTGAAATGATCAACATTGACCTCTCCTAAGAAGGATGGGGCAATGACTGGTTAACAGAGCCTTGATGAAAGCAACTATTTTAAGCTCATTAGGGTGACAATTCTGAAAAGTTTAAAAGAATTTTTCATAACTTAGGCCTAGAATGCAAGAACAACCTTTTCTAGATTACTGTGTGGAAACCAAGCAGTATTTGTTGCTTGTTTCTATACATACAGTGGCTTTGCTAATAATAATGTGGCACCATCTCCACATACAGGCTTCAAATAACCAACATATGCAGCCAAAGCATGCTTGCTGAACCAGCTCATGAAAAAGGTCAATATGTTTCTATCCATAGTTAAAAGTCACCTTTGAGACTAATTTTGTTGTTGCACAAGCAAAGCACTCATAAATTAACACATCTTGGTCTCAGAAAAAAATGACAGGACTCAGGCTTAAGAACGTGCATTAAAACACCATTCACTATCAAAGTATTGCAAAAGGAGGACACTGTCCGAGTCTTGATAATGGTACGAGTCAGCAAACTAACTACAGAAAAAACAGATACCTGTATCTGTTGTTTAAAAAGACTTACTAAAAACATTTAAACTAGCCAAGGCAATTTTGACTCAACCAGGCTGGAGCAGCTACACCTGGAGTTATGCCAGCAGAACCGAAGGGTGGTAGCCTTCGGCCAAGTTAAAAACAAAAAGAAACTGAACAAAACAAGGCAACTAACGGACAGTGAGTTAAGTTGGTAATCACTTAACTCCAAACAGCTACAGCCAAGAGCATGCTTGACCATACCTTATATCACTAAGATAAACTCTATCGGCAGATCCTTCCTTTTCTCCACTACTGAAAATGTTCAGTGGAAACTCCTTAGCTTTTAACAGAAGCCTGGTGAATTAAGCTTCCCCTTTATATTTGTTCCACTACAGAAACTGCTATTTGGCTCCATTCTGAAGGAAGACAGCGACAAACCCCAGCAGGAAAATCAACACTTGCCGGTCAGATTTTTCCTCAATTATTAGAAAATGCTCAGTTATGTTCTTAGTGCAGATACAGACATTTTCATTAGGAACTAAACAAAAGGACGTATACGACTAACAAAAAGAGACTAGCAAAGCCATAGCTGGATCTTTAATACATATTCCATTGTATTAGTTTACTCAGAGCCTGTGCTTTTATCATAGGCAGCATGATGGAGAGCCACCAGCAAATACAGGTGGCATTAACAACAGTTAGACTGCCATTTTGCTGTGGTCATGAATACATGGTAACTAGGTGAATTCTTTTTATTTACAAGACAGCCAATATTCAGTATTGTTCTTTTTTCTCCTAAGCTTCTGTGTACTATGCAAATGATATTAAAATAATACCGCAAATGATATTAAGAAACAAAAGGAGAAACAGCCATGACAGCAAGTTTAGTTGTTTGCATTTTGAGATTTAATTGAAAAGTCAGAACTTTCAGTGTTCCCTCTTCCCTTGTCACTTTAAAGTATCTTGGATAAAAATTTTACAGTTTATTTTACTTAAAGTATCAAGAATTATTAGCAGACATTAAGAATTATTTACAATACAAATCACACATCCTCCAATCTTGTTAAGCAGTACAGATCCTCTCCTTAACAACAGAATGCTAGTAGACATGCACTCATCAATATACACTCTTTTACTACTGAGCCAAAAAAAATGGACTTGTGAATCGGTTGTTTTATGCAAAGCAAACTATGACTCGGTAGAATAATGTAACAAGCCACAATGGAGGATCTGGTAACGCTGCCATCTGACCACAAGTTACTTTTTTTTTTTAAACAGACATAGTGATGTAGACCAGGGTTTCTCATACCTGAACTGCAACTCTCAATAAAGTAACAGGAAGATTCAAAGGGTGGGAGTCATAAACAGGTAGGGAAAAACTTAATTAAAAAATTAAGCTATTAAAAAATAACAAGAAAAACAATAAAACCAAATTACCCTGATTTACAGCTGGAAGCTGCTTATTTCCTCCAGGAGAGTCAGAAGCAGCTATAATTATCAGCTGCATGTATTTACACTAGCTAGGGAACTACCAGTTCCCTTAAACTGCTGGCAGCGGCTTAGTTCCTCCCGGGCAATATAAAGAGTATTTACACCTGCAGCTGATAATTACAGCTGATTTTCATGCCTTTCCCCCCCCCCCCCAGCACCCTGAGGAACTTAGCTGCTGCCAGCAATTAAAGTAGTACAGTAGGAAATTTTTCCTTGGGGATTGCATAAAAGTAGATGATCCCAAACAGTGTTCACATTTGCAAGAAGTTTGGGAAACGCTTATCTACCCTACTTGCTACTTCATCAGTGAAGAAAATCTACATTGATTAATACAATTAAATATGCCCAAAACTAGGACCATGCTACTTTTCAAGGTGTATAAAAAACTTTTCTATCTAGATAAAACAGAGGCATACAGTAATTTGGCCAGAAATCACATAGACAGTCAAACACTAATTACAGAAGACTCTGATTCCATACTGTTTTACTTGGTTCTGAGCATCTGATCTACTAAAAACATTACATCTCTCTCCTCAAGCCATTACTATTTCCAAGAAACCATCCAAATCACAAAGATGGTAAAATACAGCATCGCAGTAGGTACATGGGGAATTCCTGGAAGATTTCCACACAGGTCACAGGACTAGAGAAACCATTAAGCTTCTAAAAATGTGCCCTCCATCCACACTAAAATTTGGTTTTGCTTATTAAAATGGAAAAACATTCCTTGCTGTCTGCTGCCCACTTTACCACGTAAAGCGGTAAATTTTCAGACGGTGCAGTTATATAAGCGGTAATCCTTCCCATTTGTACACGATAATATCCCTACTTTACATAATAGAAGTATACGCAGCAGTAAACCACTTTTGGGAGAGCAGGCAGCTTTACGCTGTCTGGCAATGCCATATGCCCTAGTTTTATGCCATGAATTTATCAAGGTATCAACTGTGTAAACGTAGATTCTTCCTCCTCTCTGTCCAGCAGAACACTTATCACGATGTTACTTATCTTCCTTAAGCCTGATGTTTATTTAAAAAAAATAAATATTTATTTCTGATGCAGAATATGATGCTAACTATACCCTCTGGTAAGTCTCAAACACATTACATTATATGCAAGATGGAGAAAAACCCTTCGCAATATATGTGTTCATCATAATTAGCTTTAGAACATCAAATCAGAACTTTTTTTTTCTTCCTAACTGTTCTGCAAGCTATTTTCTCCAATCCCATCCTTCTGAAAAAAAGAGACATTTTCCAGGGGATCTCTTAATCATGTAATGGGCAAAGGTGCATAGCATTATCCTAGGGTTTTTGACTTGGGTTTTTTTTCCTATGAACTGGGAAACACAGCATCAGCTTGACAATTTCCATTTCTTCTCTGAATTTTTCCATTATTTATATATTGTAAACCAGAACATTTAAAAGAAATCATCACCCATGTACAGTCTCAGTATGAAAATTCTGAAAGTCTAGTCAAAAGAATAATGGCAGGGTGGTTTTATTTTTAAAACCACCGGTTATTTTCAGGTCATTTAATTTTACAACTTCACCTATTGCTTTTGGAAAAGCTGTAGATTTCAAAACACATACAACATCACATCTTCCAGTTTCTATGTACTTACAATTATATTCAGCTAGGAATGTGCATCTGTGCCAAAAATAAAATAAAATAAACCTCCTAATGTAAACTTTCTCGTAATTTATTCTTAAATTTAAACTAGTTCATTTCACAATTAAAATATGCCCTTTGTTATTCTTTTTACATTATAACGCACTACATGATTACTGTACTTTGCGGTGGATAACTGCATAAACAGAACTACTGCAGAGTGGACCTGATGTAGCATAGGCTGTAACCCCACATTCCTCACAAGCAGCCCTGTCCTCTGAGCTGTCATGGTTAGGAAGGCATTCCTTGGCTACACTCCCTTAACCATTGGAGGTCTCTCAGGCCCAAGCACCATCCTTTACCTTCACTGACATGTAGTCACGGTTTTTAATAGTAATTTTGTCATAAAGTCCTACACGGAGGCACGGTTTCATTGAACTACCTCCCAGCAGGCAGAGAGTAAGCCTTAAAACTATCTTGCGTCCAGTGGTTTGCGAAAGGATAGCTACCATCTACTTTGTTGAAGGAGCTGTAACTTTCAGGTTACAGGGGCCAGTCAACTCAAAATTATAGACATTACGGACAATAACATGTTCATCTGATCAAGTCAGAGACAACATGCAAATTAAAATCCTAGTTAACTGAACTAGGAATGTTTTATAAGGAGATTTAGAAAACACCTGAAAGCAGTTTGAGATTACCTGAGTCACATTTAAGGTCATTACAAATTTAGCATTAAAGCAAAAACATTTTAAAGTTGTACACATGTAACATACCCATCACTACTACTGTTGTAATGCATATGAACAGAGGTTCACCATCTAAGGGCTCAAATATCAAGATGTTCATAAAGTTCTACAAACTAGTAAGTTGTCATTACTTGACATTCATTTCTTCATTATATATGACTAAATAAATAGACTTGTCAGAGAGGGATAGAAACCATATAGTGTCCACACTCAGGCTAGCTCAGCAACAGGTGTTAACAATAGCTAGGGAGAGACATTATTACCGAGCCCCTCAGAACATAACTAATATTTTTCATTATTGAACCTATTCTGCAAGAAGGAAAAACAGACCAAAACCACCCTTCAAAATGCAAAGTGAAGTCCCATTAAAAAAAAAAATAGAATGAATGAATCAAAAAATAATTACTCCTACACTGCTGGCAGCTACTTAGGAGTTACAAATGTGTTCAGATTTATTTATTCAAAGGGCTGCCTGAAGAGGGAGAGATTAAGAAAAAAGTGAAAGTTAAATGTAATTGACAATTAGTTCCTCTCTCTTTTCCCTCTCCACCTCACCTGACCAAGTTAAAGCTCAGAAGGGAAATCCTACTTCTGATCAACTAGTATGTGACAACTTTAACTTATCCAAAGCAGGTAACCAAGCCATCCAGGAGAGAAAAACGGCTACTGGCTATCGACCTTGTCACTCCCTAATTTCCCTAGCAAAGGATCCCACACACAGCTGTTTCCCTGCCCCTCATCACCTGGCTCAGCCAGCTGGCACTCCTACCACAAACAGCTCCTTCACACCCTCTCAGTGCCACGCAGCCCTCTTCTACCGGCAAAGACCCTTCCTCACCCTTCTTCCCACTCATTTTATTCCCTCCGACCCGGGGAGAGAGGACACAGCCTAACCTCCCCAGCCGTGAGGCCGGTGCTACAGCCTGCCTGCTGCCCCCTTCCCTGCCCCGGCCGAGCTGCAGACACGCCCTTCAGCCTCGCTCCCCTTCCTCTTAAAACCTTTTTTTTTATTATTTTTTTTTTAGGGGGTTGGTCGACGGGGTAGGGGAACTGGTTTTCTTTTTGTCTGGGTCGTTGGGTTTTGGGGAGGGTTCTCCGAGACCCTGACCCCGTGCCTCTTCAGAAACCACCTCCACAGGCAGCTCCAGCACGACGCGACGAACCTTCCCCACCTCAGCCGAGCCCGGTCGCCCCTCGCCGCCCTCCGCCAGCAGCGGGGCGGGTGGGGCGCGGCCGCCACCCCCTTCCCTGCCCCAGCCTCCCTCCGCTGCGGGCCGGGAGGTGCCGCCGCCCCCGGCAGCCGGAGCCCTGAGCCGGGGCTGCGGGGCTCCCCCCGCCACCGCCGGTCTGTCAGCGCCCCCAGCAAGCACTCGCGGCCCCGCTCCTGTCGCCTTGTCCCCCAAAGAAAAGGTTCTCCTCACACTCGTTACTAATTACATGCACCGTCAGCCTCACTGCCCTCCTTTCCCCACTTAGGAACAGCGGACGTCTCGGCGGAGCTCGCCACCGCACACCGCGTCCCGTCCCCCACCCCTGCGGCGGGACGAGCCCGCTCACCGCAGCGGCCCCTGGGCTGACCCTGCCCGCAGCCTCACCGGCTCACCTTTGCCTCGGCGTCAGTCACGGCAGCCGCCCCGGCGGGAGAGGGCGGAAGGTTCTACCCGGCGGCCCCGGCAGCGGGCAGCGAGCAGCGCCGCCGTGCACCTGCTGCGGGCGGGCCGGCGGCGGCGGCGGCGCAGGGGGGGAGCGGGCGGGGGAAGCCGACATGGAACCTGAGGGAGGTGAATACAGCATCTTCGCGTAATCCCCAGCGCCGCCGCAAGAAACTTCGGGTGCCGGCGGCCTGGGCTCTCGGCTGGCGGGAGCCGCCTTCCCGCGGGCAGCGGGGCTCCCCTCACGACGCCCGCAGCCCTCTGCGAGCGAAGGGAGGGCGGGCCTGCGGCGGCGGCACGGCTTTCATCTAGGTAATTGGGGAAGGTAATTCACGAAGTCAGTCACCACACCATAATACTCATTTCTGTGACTGCCACCCACCCACCTTAAAGGATAGTTTGGGGCTTGTCTTATTTTGCTGCACACCGAAGCGACTAAGAAAGTCTCTTTAATAGATTTCCTGTTAAAGAAATAAAACTCTCCTGAAAAAGCCCAACATTCTTACATCTATGCAGCACCTTTGTTCCTAGACCAGTTTGCAACACATGGCCCTGACGATGGGCCAGTGAGTAATTCAGTGCAACTCTCTAAGAGTCGTCAGGTATTTGCAGGGTCTGGGTTCATGTGTGACTGAGTATGTCACCTCCGAGATAACGGCCACTTCAGGATAAAGAATGGCCGCCCGGCAGGGACCAGCACGCTTTGCAGTAGTGGAATGGAGGGGTTTTGGTCAGGGAGCCCTGGTCTAACCTGGAATGAGAATCAAAGAGAAGAAGAAAAAAGAAGAAAATATTTGATGCCTTAGTTCTGGATGCATATTAAAGGATTAATCCAATTACTTCATTCTAAGTCCTGTATAGATGTCAAGTGATGGTATTTTCCTATGTATTTCATTCACTTTTTGCATCCAGTCCCAAAGAGGTGAAGTGATTGTCCTTTCATTTTCAACCCAACGCACCTGTCATTAGAGTTTTCCACTAGATCTGCAAAAACTTAGGTCAAGGTCTTTGTACTTGTAATGAAATCCCTATAGCAATAATTTTAAAGTATTTTTTTTAAAATCCATTTTAGAATGTAAGAATAAAAGAAAAAATCTATTACTGTCTTAAGTCTTTTACAGTGGTTTTAATATATGCTAAACTTCTAAGATAAGCTATCTGAACATAAAGTGAAGAAAAAAAAAAAACTTAAAAAGAACACAGACGTTGTAGTTCATAAATTGGGGCATAGTTGTAGCTTGCTGGTATGGCATCCTTAAAATACCCTGCAGTCTTTCAAACTAATGATCTGGGTGAAATGTATCTCTTGCCTCAATTCTTGCTGAATCGAGCTTCAGTCTCTGTTTTTAATCAGATTATTTTATTTCCTATTTCATTTACTAAATATATAATTTATGCAACTTCTCTCTCAATACCTAACTTGGAGCAATCAAATGCTAAGAGTAAAACCTTTCCAGGTATGGAAAAAATTAATTCCTGAATCACAGGGCAAAATTGTTCAGGTGGATTTAGGTGTCTATACATGAAAAAAAAAACTGTATAAAGGAAGCTTTCACTTCTGACTGGGCAATACCAATACACTGAAAAATTCTTAAAGCGTAGGTATAATTGAAATCTTAGAGACTTTATAAATTAAATTGGCAATGTTTTATATTGAAGATACTAGTATTTCCTTTTTGTTGATTAGGTGCTTGTGTGCATGATATATGCATAGATAAAATATAAGAATTAGTCACCACTAGTACATCAATCTGAAAACCTGAGATACTGATTGTTATGTTCTAGGACTATTTTATCTTACCTTACCAAACAAGAAACTTGAAAGCATTAGAGATGTCAAATCAGTATGTTTTCCACACTGCCTTTTTTTTAACCTAGATATCAACAGTGTTTTACTCTACCCCATGGTATGGAACGGCCTAGTATTTTAAAAGTCATGTTCATCATAATTTGTAAAAGTATCTTCATTCATTTATTCAAAGCAAGTTTGTCTCCACTTCTTTGCCTGTTGAAAGTAGTATGTACATAAAACCTCTCGAAGTCTTTTCATGATTGTGGAAATGTGACATTAATCATTTATTTGAAGAAATTAATATGGCAAACAACAAAATTCTGCTAACAGCATTCAAATAGTGAAGTACAATCTATTTTAGCAAGAATTGTGTCGAGCTTTTAATCTTGGTTTAGCTGAATCATTATTTATTTATACACAAAGTGTGTAGTTGGAATTTCATAGTAATATATTAAGCTATGAGCACACATACTGCTGTACTTGCTATTTTTTGATACCTGTTCTATATATTTATCCAAGTATTACAGCAAAGAGAAAATTATATTGTTAAAGTAAAATTTCAGTTCTGTTTATCATTCAGCCTGACCTTTTCTATATTTATATCCCATATAAAGGATTTCTTTTTGAGTTTGCAATTTTTTTCAGATGTAAGCAGAGTTTCAATATCGCTTTAGCTGAATGATACACATTGGTGGCTTGCAATTTTATATCTCAAAGTTAGATCTAGTGTACATGACATGCTTTTAGCTTATAGTAAGGAAGAAAAAGCCACCTCTAAGTTCAGAGAGAATTTTTTGAGGAAAAAACATAACTTCATAACCAATGCTGGAGTGTTCATGTTTCCACCAATAGCTTATATGATAGCTCGAGTGGATGTGAATTTTGGGTAGCAGTGATTCTATTCAGTATTAAGCTGCTTTCATTTATGCAGGTCCTTAAGAGCTGAGCCATCCTTAGGCAGCTCAGAGATTAAGATGTGGAGCTCAAGTCTGAAGAGCTGTTAAGGCTGCTGTAAAGAGCCATACTGCCATTCTGTATCATCAACGCCTCCTCCTCCTGTTTAGAAGTCAAAGCAAGCCATGTAGAAGTTACTCTACACAGACACAGAGGCAGTTCTCTCAAAAACTCCCTTTAGTAACTTCCACCCCGGTTTTCTTCAATTGCTACAGGTCACTTCCAAATAAAACCTCATCAAGGGACTCTGTATTGTATAGAAATTAAATTAATGAATAGTGAAAAACTGCTGATTTTATCTAACTGTGGAAACGACCATTTACCTGATATAGCTGGCTAAGTCACTGTCTCAAGAAACAGAAGATAACAGCAATATTTCTTAAACAAGTATTTGAAATAATTCATGATGCTAACAGCTGCAAATTTTCCATTCTGAAACCATGTGTAAGAAAGACCTTAAGACAGCATATTATCCTTTCCCTTATTTTTAATAAAGTTACATTCATGGCAGATAAACTGGGAAAAAAAAACAAAACACAAACCCCAAAACTGAGAAAGCTACTAGAATCTTGACTATGGTGCCTGTTAAACTGGCTGCCTTTAAGCAAATCAATATTGTTTCATTTATTTCCCAGGGCTGGAAAACCAGACCATAACTATTGTACCAAGCTAGATAATCATAAAGTATTGGCACTGGTTTCATTGTACTTATGAAATGGAAGCCAAGAGCAAAATTTCTTTGGAGGATCAACTGGAAATGATGAACATAGTGGAATTTTACAAGGAGAAACATAAGAATTATGCATTGTGTCATGCCAAAACCCCATTGCCATACTTAAAGAAAACTTGTTGTTGAAAAGCAATAATTTAGGCAAGGAGAATTACATAGGTGAACTTACTAAGTTATCATCATTTTTCATTAATTTTTTTCCTTCAAATTTAAAAAAATTTGCAAAACGCAAAACAGATCTAAAGATCAAATAGATTATGTCAATGAGATCTGTCACTTTACATCATACATGATTAACTTCTCATCACATACACATAGTTTTTGTTGATTTAAAGCAAACGTGTGAAAACAGACCAGCACATCACATTGGAATTAGTAGCTGGCAACAAAAGAATAATGTATTGCAATTCTGGATAAATGCCCCTCATTTTTACTGTTGTGACACCTGGTCACACAAGAGTCTCTGACTGCACTTGAGCAACTAAGTGCTGTACACAGCTCAGGCCGACTTGGAATGGGAACAATAGTCAGGTTCTGACTGAATAGGAGCTTGTTAAACTAGCTAATGTTAGAAATGCTAACTGGAAAGGTGTGTATACTGAAGACTCAGACACCTTACAATTTGCAACAGAAAAGTCCCGAACTTTTTTCATTAGGATGGGCATCAATGTTTTCTTTCAAAAAAAAAAAAAAAAGTGTGGTAGGTTATACCTTTTTTTAAAACAAAAAAAAAGCCAAGAGAGAAAGAGGTTTTTACCTTTTAACCCACTCCTGCAAGTAGCAGAGTATTTTATCATGTATGCATCTAAAATAAAACAGAAGCTTGCTCTCTGAGCAACAACTAGAACACAGACCTCCTCCGCAGTGCCTTAAACACCATGTTATGAGGTCATTCTCAGTCTTGGTTTTTCCACCTCTGGTGAAGGGAGCCCCTAATTCCCCATGTACCTGCCAGCGTTTCCAAGGACACTAAGCAAGCAAAATACTGCTAATTTCTGAAACAGCAATCAGGGCAAGTTCTACATTTCTTTTCAACTTGACCTGGTGTCACCCAACACTATGCAAAATGGCCCAGAAAACTCTTTTGGTTTCTGCCTTTTTTATTTCCTGACTTGCTGTCTGTTTCAGAAGGAGTAAGAGAATCCTCATTTTTGGAAAGGATCAGTTCTTAATCCCCAAAATGATGAAGCAGACCAGAACACAGTCTGTTTATACCATTTCATAACTTTCATAAGAGTTTCTGCATATAAGTGTACATGTATATACTTTGTGACTCTTTCAAGGCCGTTGGCAAGCTGAGCCAAGCAGGTGGATTTCTACAGCCCTGTGAAAAACCACAGGCATCGAGGGACTTCAGCAGGTTATGGAGGTCCACCTGAGTAGATCTGCCTGCACAGCTGAGGCCACAGGTCCAGCCTGACTGTCTAGACTACTCCAGCACTGCTTTCATTCAGCCTCAAAGGGTTGCATCACTTTGAAACCTTCTAATGCAAACAATGGCAAAATCTGTATCTGATATCTTGGTAGGTTTATAATAAACCCCATGCTCAGCCTTTTTAATTCTCCCCGAGTTGGCTATGTAGATAAGCCACACAGCAAAATATCCTCACAATCAAGATTCACAATCAAGAGCTCACAATCAAGATTCTTGGAGACAAAATCAGAAGTGAAAACCTTTTGTTTCAAAACCACCTACAATTATAATCAAGTAAATAGAAATGTTAAAAAGAACTTACCAAAAACTGACTTTCCACAAAAATCAGAAGCATCAGTGTTCTGTGGCTGCTACAGTCATTAACTATTATGCATTTGGCATGATTCAGAACAGTCAGCACACTGCTAAACTGATTATAGCTGGATCCACTTCAACATATAGTGTGTCACGAGAGGGACTAGAATATTGTGACCCATAGGGAAGGTCACAGTACTGGGAATGCTGAGATTTAAGAATATGCCAAAAGCATCAGACTTTTTAACTGCTGCATTTGTAAAGATCTGTATGATTTTCGTCAGTGATGACGTGGAATCAAAGGGAGCCAGAAGATTAAAACTGAGGATGAATATGATTAAAAACGTAGGCACATATATTGCTGGTTTATTTTTCATGCAAGAGGACAGTAATATAGCGACCACTGGCTAATAATAATACAGCATACATGAATATTGAGATTTCTGTATTAATTTAGTATCTTACAGGTCCAACTCAAGTACAGCTTTCAACGCTTGAGGATATCACTAATGAGTAGGAAAATTATAAAACCACTACTTAGAGAACAGAATGTCAAAAACTGCAACTAGATTAAAACCCGAAACATTGCTTAACTTTTCAGCAAATAACATACACATATGCATATTAAAATGGCAGATCATTTTTTCTTCTACACTATGGCTTAAACCAGTCATCACAGGAGTTAAGTCAGTCCAGAATAGAACATTGTACAATGGGTTAGAAGTGGTACAGTAAAAGCTTGCCTCATAAGGCAGTACTTTTTTGTTTGGTATGCCAAATCTGTACCATGCTATGGCAAATACTGTTCTTCCAGTCTTCTGATTAATAGGCTCCACAAACAGAAACAGCATAAACACAGAGATATGTATTAGATTATTTCACGTTATTCTATTTTAACATGCCAGAATGGTGCTACTAACACACATGCAAGAAGCTTTAAAACCATGGTATTTTTAACCTGGCAGTATTAGTTTAATGGCTGAACAACAAGGAGGGGGAAGGAAAGGACTGACTGTTCTATAATTATATAGCATCAATCAACAATATCCACCAAACTGTAACATGACTTGGCCTGCTGCACAAGGAGGAATCAGCTGGAAACATATTCTAGGCACCTGTGGGAGAGATCTATAATGAGAATGATGGAAACCACAAATTTAACAGGTTTTATTTAGTGCTATCACATTTCACTGCACTAGAAAGCATGAGTGCTTTAAAAAGATGACTTTACCAGGTAAGCACATTGTCAAAACTTGTTTCAATAATATATTTGTTTTTAATAATACACTAGTCTATAATAACCTACAATAGTAACTCAAACTGACATTATCTATAAAGTGTAAGATCCAATATAATTCAATTAAATACCAATCTAACAATTTTAATGCAAATTACTTAACTCCATCTTGCACATTCCTTTATCTCTGGGGATCATTCTCAATTTCCTTTTCTGTAGCTTTTCTAGCGCTACACTGCATTTTGGTAATATCACCACTGAAGCTGAAGACAATATTTCAACTATTAAGCCTACCAGAAAATTATAGTTAGATTTATATCTGTTTTAGTCATACAACTTTGCTTTCCAATGATTTTCAAAGTACTTTTCCATAAAGACTAGGAAGTTCAGACAGGACACCGACATTGTTTTCGGTCTATTCTGACTTTCAAACTAGTTTTCGAGTATATTAACAGCCTTTGTACAAGCATGTTCATTAGAAAGAAGGCTGTTACCACATCCTAGATTGCCAGACTCTTCCCATTTTAAGTCTCAGTTGCTTATAACTTTGCCAAACATCAAATGCTTGGACTGAAATTTTCCGTGCAATGTCTGTGCCTCAAGCTGAGATGTGTTGGAAAATTTCAGCTAAAAAAAAATACAGCCATTTCCAAGAATGACTGTAGGGGAAAAACATTCCGTTTCACTCGTGGGAAAAGAAAAAAAAAAAAAAAAGGAAAAAATCGGAGATGTTTTCACTGCAAAGCTCACTTGCTCTCATGCACTGCCCTGAAATTGGCAGGAAGGAATAATTTTATTCAGAATTACACTTTTTTTTTACTTTGCCCATGAAAATCAACCCAGTATGGGCTACTTACAAGCCTTTGAAAAATTGTGGCCCATGTGAATTTACTACAACATGGGGTTGGAAAGAACTGCCTAATGGACTGAATTCAGTCCCATGCAATCATGTCCAGGTCGAAGAGCTCCACAGACAATCTTGGCATGTGCTCCTGCAAGCCCTTGGCCCCAGAACACTCCTTTATAAATGTTTGTTACAATACACTGAAAACATGACGCATGAGATTAAAGCCATTATGCCAGTTTGGTACAGGAAGAAAGCAGTAGAAGCTGGAGAAAGGTGGGAATAAATTGCTAATATAGTAATTGAATAAAATGTCAAGGTAACCTATAGAGCAGACTGCTGGGCAAACTGCAGGCTGCAGGGGAGGGCAATAGTCCTTTGCAATTTGATGTGCAGGGAAGATTCCTCTTGACCCTAAGCCTGGACTTCAGTTCTAGCAGCAACCATCACTGGCAATTACATCCACACTGACAAGATTTTCATCTCCCGTCTGGGCATTACTGGGGTGTGTTTGCGAACAGAAAACATGGTATCTGCCTCAGCAGTACTTTTAGTGACCCGCTGCTGCCGATACAAAGGAAGAAGCTGATTAATTCAGAAATCAGAAGAACAAGACCTAGCCCTGCAGCAGCAGCTGCAATGCCTACAGGCAAAAGGAGTCACCTGGGAAGAGAAACTTGGATTGGACTGATTTTGGTTGAGTCTGGGGGGCAAGGGAAGACTGCAGTGGTCAACAACCCACATACAGCACTCACGTGGCATTTTCAACTTGGAGAGCCAAATGATTTCAAGAGGCAAGGCTGTCCTGCCACCAGCCTTTCAAACATACAAGCCATAATTTCTCTGCAACCACAAAATAGCAGTTTGCTAAGACTGATTTCCCAGGGATATTCAGCTTCGTCAGCCATGACAAAAAAGACGGGCAGGATCCCCAGAATCACAATGGGCACCAAAGTCCTTATAAGGATTGGTCATAACGAGTGAACAAAATTCCAGCTTATCTGAACTTGTTTTTTGAATTGTATAACTTGCAATTGCTTCCCATTTTGGTATTCTTAGCTGACTTTGTTCCTGCGTTCCATAAAGCCCTGGCATAGTCATTATGCTTTTTAGTACCTTTTGTGGTTAACAACCTCTGGTTTCTTCAGAGGGGCAACGTACTGACACAAACACACCAACTGAGACCAGAGCATTACACTGTTATTTTACAAAATAACCTGATGCAAATGAAAAGCTTGTGTTGTCAGAGTGTCATAAATATCTAGCTGCCATCATCCCAACCTTTGACTGGCAAGCAAAAAATGAACTAGTTGCGGATCTGATGAAGACTGTGAGAACCAACTTCTAGGCAGCTATCACTGCTCATTTCTGTACCAGCTCAGGTATTACAATAAATACTGTGGTTCAAGGGGTTTGGGATAAGTTTCTACACAAGTTATTGAAACTTTATTTTTGCATGCAGTAATTCTGGAACTATTGCTGGTCAAACTGAAAAATTCTCTAAACCCATTATGTTTTCTCCTCATATGCATCCTACAGAAATGCCACGTGCATTTAAAGAGAGATACGATTATAGCATGAATCACATCAGCCGCACACTTGTGTTTTCTCCAGATTCAAAGCTTCACAGCACTGCTCTGAGTGACTGCCCATCACGAAGGACAAAATGCTCTGCTGATAGATTCACAGCTGTTTCATTCTGCCACAAATAGATAAAAATGAGCATCCTGCTGAGCCATTAAAGACAGACAGTGTACCACATATCAGTGCTTATTCACATTCAACTTTGGATGGCATTAGGACAGCTGGGATATATCCCTGCATGCTTTAGCATCACCCATGAGTATTCAGAAACTGAAGATGTCTGGTATGTTGTGGTAACAGAATGGAGAGGGGTAGTTTCTAGGCCTTGAGTTCAGCGCAGAGCCACAGAATTTATTTGCTGCGGAGAAGTGCTGCAGAAGTGATGGAAATTAGAGGATAAAGAACTACATCTGCTTCTGCTGTAGAGGTCCTGTATGGTGGAAATCAAATAATAATAACAATCTTTTCCACAGCTAGACACCTAATCATGTGGTGCTTCTTTTCTGACTGGAGATTCAAGAACATGATCTGAGGAAATACAGAGCTGTCACAGCTGGAGCTAAAGTAATTGAGACTTGCAGCAGCTTAGGCATATCAAGTGCAATAATAAAGCTATGAATTCTTGAAGCTCAGGAACCTTGCATTTGGCATCTGAAATTTGTGAATACTTTTAGCCTCAGATAATTCCCATGAAAGACAACAAAGCTGTTTGGCAGACCAAGCAGTTTAGGAACCATGGAAGGACGACTGTTGTAGAGGAGGGACACCCTTTGTGACCCGTAGGTATGGCTGTCAGTTGTGTATAGGTATGTGTGTTTGTATGAAAATTTTGGATCAAGTGGGTGAAAACACATTACAAATTATCTTCTCAAAATAATATATCACAAAGAAACCTGAAATAATAAATCAAAGAAAGGAGAAAAGCCATTTTACTGCATTTTCCACAAAGTCCTGCTTCAGAAATAATATTTTGTCCTCCCTTCCTACAAAGGCTATCTTGCCTAAAGAGGAAAGAGTGCAGGCTTTTTAGTCTGTGGCAAATGTAATAGTGTTTGTGTACATCAAAGCATCTTTAAAAATCATCCTGACGCTACTTTACATTATGGCATAGATATATTTTTTTTCACCTGGAAGACTCGTACGGGTAACTGCACTTCTGTTTTATCCATTAGGAGTAGAATCAGAATGTTCTAATTGAATAAATAAAATTCTCAGTCATGTCCAATTTGGATGCTTTAAAGAAAAGTCAAGCACAAGCTAAGGACGGCAGAACTCTCAACAGTATTTTAAAATGCTTTGCTTCTTTGCTCAAGTAACTCAAAATGAGCAACCAAATATTTTTATGAAACATCAGCCTGAGAAGAAAATTTTCAGAGTTCCACAAAACATAGTCCCTTCATACATTCTTTAAGTTATAGATGGACAAACTGGGAGGTCTGAATGGGCATATTAATTAAATTATAGCACTGTCACCCCAAAGCTTTTTCCCTAGAAACACATATAACTAGCATTCCCATCAGTTACCTGCATTATGCTACCATATATCAATATGAATGGTATATTTATTAAATTCTTAATGTGATTTTACTTTAAGAGTCAAGGTGTTTAATTTAGGATGGAAAGAGCAGGACACTTTACCACAGACTGACTTTGCTGTTATCCCCTCCAAGTCCAGTTCCTTTTGGATCCGATTTTACTCCATTCTTACCTTTACTGGACACCTAGAAACTGTGAAGAGGGCTTCATTCATGAAAGAACAGTTGTAGGATGAGACCTTCATTTTGTTTGTGAATTGCCACCAGCTGCATCTGCACTGAAACCAGAGAACATTTGAAGGGAAATCAAATCAGAGAACAGTATAGGAATTACAAATCCTGCTCTCCTGGAGGTGAGTAATGTCTTGATTTTATTATTTTCATGTTTCTCTCCTAAGTGCATGAAAGATCTACACACTTGAAGCACTACATAATCTTTGTTTTGCACATGGACAATTTGAAACAAACTTTTATTATTAATGCAACAAAATTCCCTGAACTAGAGGAGAAGTGACTCGGTGCCATTGAGCAGCCTGCCCTAAGTTAGGTCTCTTTCATCCAAAAGCTTTATAGTTACTGACCTGTGTAAAAGTTAGCATATGCTTAACTCTATAGAATTAACATGTTCATAAATTAATGAATATTTTAGTGATTTAGGTACATATTTAAATGTAAGAAAAACAATATAGTGGAATTCTAAGTTAAAAAATGAGAGGCTTTATGGTCAGAAGCTTAAAAAAAAAAAGTCATTCAACAAAATGGTAAATTATCAACACAGAAGAGTTAATCTTGTGGCATACCCTGAACCCCACAATGAAGGTTTCTGTTCCACAAAGAAAATATTGTATGCAGTCATCACGCCTGAGCTAACTTTGAGGCTAACTTCACTTCTTAAATTTCTCAAGCAAGAGCTTGATCTCTCAAATTCATATTGCACAATCCTTTGCATTGGTTTTCCTTATTTAGAAATTAAGAAGGAAATCAGGAGCAACCACAGTGCATATAAGCTTTTTTAAATATTTAAGGAACCTTAGCACAGTTAAGTCTTTTTAATGAGGGAAGAAATCTTAACTATGCTAAGACACTACAAAAGCTTAAGTGCCCTTGGGAGTTTAGAGCAGCCCAGCCATGCTAGGGCACTGTAAGTGCTTGAAATTTTAATTGGTTAATAAACCATAATTTTCAAAGCAACCTTGTATAAGTTAAATGCTATAGTGCCGAATTCTTGATTATTTTAGCCAGTCAAAACAATCAATGAGGTCAAAACTGTAAGCCTCAGAAGTTCCATATAATTTTCCTTTGTATCTCTGGACCAGCCTGCAACCAAACTCTGCATCTATGTTCACATGTCAGTGAGCTCAGCCTGCTCTGAATTAACATCTCTTTGCCATTTGGATGAATTTTAACAAAGAGCTCAGTCCTAAACACTAGTAACCTAAAATGTTACCCAAGTCCTGCCCCAAACCTTCTGTGGTACTCACTAGAAGTATTTACTTAGGGTTGAGTAAAAAAGCTGCAATCAAGCACTGGGCTGCCTGCCAGTCTCTTAGTTCCCAAGCCGGTGCCTAACTGGTAACATGCCCTGTGACCCAGGAAGTCTGTCAGGAAGATTAAAAAGATGTATCGGTTGTATGGTTGAAATCTATTTATAAATAAAATTTAATTATCTTGTTGGGAAAACACAAGAAATTATACTGCTTCCTAGGCAAAAGAATAAGAAAGTAGAAAAATGCAGCAAGCAGTTAGTGATCATTTTCAAAACGACAGCTCCAGGTATGTTGGTGAGCTGCATAGCAAAAGGCTAAGATAAAATTTCTATGCCTTACATAGAGAGTTGTAACTACCATGTAAGCTGTGCATTTGTAATCAAGCTATCTGTGTCCATCTCCATCCCACCCCCCAGTAAGCTTTTGTTAAAATGCACTTATTTAGTATTTTCTAGGTGTAGCCAAATTATTTTATTTCTATGGTTGGCTGATAATTTTTTTCCTGATGGTAGTTGATACTAGTAAAAGTAATTTACTGACCCTTCCTGGTTAAATACCATCAGGCCAAAGACTCACTTTAACATCGTTTAATAGGGCAGTAAGTATAAACAGAAACCTCTGACTGTGCAGTCACTAAGCCAAAGGGAATTTGAGGATAAAGGCAACGTTCCAGGAAAATGTATAGAATTGAATTATCCAGATTAATTTAAAATATTATGTCACAATGATATAGCTGAGAAAATACACCTATTTATTAGAGAGCAGTGACTTTCTTGCAATTTTAATAATTATTTCAGGAGGACAGGAGCTTTTAAAACCACCTAATAAATTTGGACATACTGATCCTATACACTGCTGCTTTTAAATCTTACAGATAGCAAAAGATCCCCCCACATACATCAACATTTCGTTAGTGGTAATGCTATGTTGATATGTTTCCTGACTTCTCGCAGAAAACTAGTTTATGACCAATAAGAGATCCTTATGAATACACAGTAAATTTTGGCCACTGCTCATAGATTGGAGTCCTACTGGCTCCTTGATATAGGAGGACTCTACAATACCAAGGCCCTAAATTTGTAGGATATAATAATCTCTCAGAAGAAGTATTGCTATATTGCCAGTAAAAGGTTAAATTGCATTTTCAGCTTTGAAATTAATCAGAGGACATTACTGAAGAGCAGTTATGCTTCTTATGATTTACTAAACCAGGTCTGAGAGGGTTTTTTGTTTGCTTTTGTTTGCTGTGGAATCACCTTAAGCAGCAGCAGCTGATAGCTAGATCTTGTAAGGCCTGGTTCAGATGTTTGGTTTGATGACATGCAGGGGAACAAACAGACAGTGGATGAAAAAACCAGGAGGTACCACACAGTTTCTGTGGTACCGAAAGAAGGTGGAGTAGACAGTTATAAGGCCTTACAAGGAAAGAAAAAATAAAGAAAAAGGAATTAAAGAAAACCTGTTAACATTAGCCCTGCTTCAGGCATTTCTCAGCTAGAGTGTTGTGAGGAACGTGAACAAGCAAACAAAAGAGTGTCCAGAGAAAGGAATTTGGTTCTGGAGCCACACTGAAGGCTCACAATGAGGAAGGAAGACAAGGAGGCCAGGAAACAGAGATTCAATATCCTCGATGAGACATGATTGTAGTTTGCACGTTTTAGACTTACTGAAGTGGCTCCACATGGCCTCAAAGTTTTCTGGTGTTACCAACTGTAAGTACTCAAAAGTGCCAGTCAGTCTTCAAAATATGATGACCTAAAAATAGAGTTGTAAAAAAAAAAATGTTATGTGCTTTTTTTGATTACTACCTGTGCGTTCAGAAACAAGACAAAACTTGGTTCAACTTTTTTCTCTACAACCATAAAAACTAAAGATCATAATTAAAAATACATTGTTTACAGAGATGACATTTCTGTATTCTGTCACATAAGTTTAAGGGCAGGGACAAATATGCGACTTCCATGCCTATGAGATGATCTGCCCATCTTCTTCCTCTATCAGTCAGTTTTACTAGAACAAACTGTAATTATACCCTTCATTTAATGTTTGTTGTTGCCTGAGTATAACTCAGCTTAATAGTGCAATTGCCATATACCTAGCAAATCACTACTGTTCGAACAAGACCCGTCTCAGGCCTACCTGAGGCAAGAGAAGAATCATTACTATTCTTTATTGTACTTACAGTTCATAACTAGAATATTACTTCTTTTCATCTAGCAACTTAGATTTCAATAGCTTTTAGGAATTATAAGAAAGCATTGCAAGTTATAAAATACCTACTTATTACCAGTTTCCTGGATTTTAGACAAGAACATTTAGATATTTAAAAACTGCAAAGCAAATGCTATGTTAAACAGGATAAATAACCTTTGAACAAAGGTTATTTGCATAAAGGCTAATTCTCTCTGTGTAGCTGTAAAGATGCTTTATTTTATCCATCTGTAGATACTTTTAAAGGACCATTTATGCTTTTCAGTTATGAGAATAGACTAATTTTCCCATCTTTATTATTTCTATCATCAGATTAAATTGTTTCCAAAACTGAAGTTATTGAAGTTATGTGTGTTATATATGTAAATGTCACATACACATACAGACAAATATCTATATATATTTCAAGATTCTCTTGGCTGGCATGAGGAAAACAATGGAGGGTGGGCTGGCAAAATTATTGTCCATAGTGAGAAATTATCTGAGCCGTCAGCTACTCAGCCAACCCTCCTAGCAAACCCAGGAAGGATTTTGCTTAGCCTTATTCCAGCCTGTTTGGTTCAAGTACGGCTCAGATTCCTTTCAGCTAATCCTTTCTAGCCAATTTTGCCATGTTATGGTTTAGCTACATGCTTGCTTTTCCAAGGCTGGATTAATGTAAGCCACTCAGGGAATTTTGTGTGTGTGTACATGCTCCTCATGGCATCAGTTTTAAGTCACTTTTCTTTTTATATGCTTATAACCACTACAGAGCCTAGGACTATCAGTCTTTTGGAGAGTTAGCAATTGCAGCTACCACAGTGTTTGTCCCACAGCTTTGGTGAAAAGGTATTAGATATGAACTGATCCTTGTAGACTAGAATCCTTTCCTTTCCTTCCACCTCATTGTACCAAAGGAATAGCGCCTGCCACATATATCAGATAGCATATTTGCATACCAAACACTGATGCGTTTGGATATACGTAGTTAAAAAAAAAGGTTGTGGCCTGATATTTACTCAGTCAGTGTGGATGCCAAATCAGTTGTTTCTCGGTAAGAGCTACTCAGCAGGTGCCAAGGTTGAAACTGGTAAGAGTTTTTGAATGCTATTTTGTTAAAATAAATTGGTAACTCTCTGCATTTAACAATTTCTAATTAAACATCAGAGTGGCTGTTGCTAGAAACCCACTATGCGTTTGTTTTCTGTTTGCACTCAGTAGGTCTCATTTAGGTCATTATTGTTGCCTGTGTTCAGTAACAAGAGACAAATAAAGAGCTTCTTTCATTTCAAAAAGGTGGCCGGTTGTGTTTCTATTTCCGATACAAAAATTTGTACTGTGAATTCTTGATCTGTTTCATTATTTTGACAGCTTTCGTACCTCCTGACAGCTATTTATAAAATAAAGGTGGGGGTTTTTTTCATGGCATGGTGACTTTTCCCAGCTATTTGCTAGTCATCTGATGCCACAAGGAAAATAAGTAATGAATAGTCTAGAGATCTAATGAATTTGAATGCATACTTACATTCTAATGAAGTCCATAGGTCTTAGGCACACAGTTGAGTACTTGGCTGTATCTAAGTAAAAGAAAAGTAAAAGAAAATCCACAATGAAAAAAAAGAATGCAAGCTTAAATCTTAAGTATATTCACAATACACGTTTTCAGAAGTAATCTCTGGAAAGATATACATTTTTCCAGGGATACTGGCTTTACTTAATAGTTGTATTTAATTCTGAACTTACCTGCTTGTGACATATTAAAGAACCACCAACATGCTGCCTTCTCTACTCCATTCTATATATATGCGGAAAGTGATTAATTGGTTGGCAGACGAGCTTATGTAATGAGGTTTGCAATACTTTTCTAGCAGCAGGGATACTTCATAGCTTCTGGAACATCATAACAATGCTAGCCTATTATATTTTTTTCTAGCAGACTTACATTTAAAACCCAAACTTCCATTTGTGCAATTTGCATGAGCAAAAGGCAAATGGAGTTAATTCTAAAAATCTTGTGCTGGTGTTAAAATAAATAAGCAGTATTGCCCCTATTCCAAGAATGCTGCAGCAAATAGATCATAGCAGTACAGTGCAGTACACTGCTGTGTCCACTGGGATGTGCCCACCTTTGCTTTCTATCACCAGCCAGCCAAGGGAGCTGCCTTTAGGTGGTCAACATGCAGACAAATAATGTTGAAAAAGCCTGAAGAGGAACGAACTCTATTTATATGCAGCACTGCCTAGACTCTAACCAACTCCTTTGCCTCAACCTTTTGTTGGTCTGCCCCACCTTGCCTTTCTTCTGTGGCTTGCAGCTGAGGGGCAAGATAGAATATTGCCCTATAGGACCCTCAGAAAGATGGTTGGCTGCCTGCATCAGGCACCAGGTAATCAGATCTGTAACTATATCAGAACCAGTTCAGACCATGGATAACGTGGCCTTTGTTTCTCCTCAGCAATGCCTTCCTTGCAGCTCCCACTTCCCACTGTGCTGCTGCCATGCCTAACACACCCACCAAAGACCAGTACTCCTACATGCTTGCCTGGCTCCCTCTTGCCCTTCTTAGAGGGCAAGTTGCCTGAAGCTGCTAGCATGTGTCTTTTTATGCTGTCTGTTTGGGCAGAGAGTCCTCAGGCTTGGTGGAGGCTGACCTAGAAGGACCAAACAGAGTCGCACTTCTTTGGTGAGGATTTACATTCTGGGCCATGATCATGATGAGTTTGCACCCCATCTGTGAAACAGTGTGGGTTCTCCAGCAGCACCTGGAAGACCAGCATTGTGGGTGTGGGCTCAAGTGTCCATGTTGCTGGAGGAGAAAAAGAAGGGCAGGATCTCAGAAATATCCTATAAACCATCATACAAGTGACTATTCAGAATCTGTGTTACTTAAAAATCAGCTATGCTGTAAATCCCTGATAGGTATCTGTTGTACCTTACTTATTCACTCTGCTCCATAAGTGCTGTGAATAGCAGGACCAACCAGTTAATTCACGTAACGGTGCTTATAGAATCTGCTTTATAAATACTGCCAGACAGAGACAAGATCATTCCTGGAGCTAGAGTATTTCAGGAATTATGTCAGCCAGTTCTATTTATATTACCCAGCAAAACTATTTTCTCAAAGTACGGCAACAGGCAATGAGACACATCAACACATGCAAGCCTGTGAGATGGACAGATCTGCCCATTAGGCCCCCAAACCTTAAACTGATGAAACTGGTTTAGATTGTCTTACTTAAGTTGCATCTTTAACAGGTTTTTCAGTATCATTAACATTTGGAAACTATTACACAAACCATAACCCAGATGATTATGGAACAGAGTGGCTAATCTTAGTTGCCTGAATAAGACTTATTTATTTAACACCAATATTGAAGGAGTTGGGGTAAGGGAAAACTGTCTGGAAAGGAAGAAATTGCACATATGAGGACTTCAGGTGTATCACATCACACCAATTTTAATGTAAAGAAGAATTTTCTATGAGGAAAATCCAAAACCCAATAAGAAAACCCTAGTAGCATCTCTGTTTAGCTAAACAAACATTTTCACTTCTAGAAATCCAGGATCATTCAACTGACTTTACATAGATGTATATGAGTATGGCCTTACATTCTTCTTCATCAGCTTCCAGGATGAATATGGAGCTGAGACAAATGGGAGTGTCACCTCCAGTCAGGGCTGGAGCTAAAACAGGGCTAAAACAAAACAAAAAAACAAAAACAACCCCACCAACCAAAACACCTTTTCAAAAGTGAGCTTGTAATGAATGTGGTAAGTCAGCAGACCTTTATAGTCTTTTCAACTGCACCAGAGGTGTGGAAAACAGTCCGTTTAAGACAATATCCCAGACAAAGACTTTGTGGTGAAGCGGGGGTTAATTACAAACAACAGAGGTTCATTATACATTCCAGAATGTTGTTTTCTCACACAAAAGGCGCTCTCACTTGTTAAATGTCTAGCCTAGACTATCAGAAATTGCATTACACTTGCTGCCCCTCCCCTTATTCCCGGACTTTCTTACCCTGGCCTTCTTTTTTTTCCTTCCTCCCATCTCTATTGAAAGATAGTAATTAAACACTAAAGCCTCTCAGTTTCTGCAGCACTGCAGGGGAACTCCTCCCTGTAATAAGCTCCAATTACTGGCTGCGACTGCAGCTGATGAAGGATTATCCTCTCACTCAGCTACGGCAAGCTCTAGAGTATAATCTTCAATTAGTTCAATTCATGTAGCACACTGGCAGGCAGGCCACTACGTTTCCCACGACTTACACAAACAGCCTTTCTTTGACACCCCCCAACTCTGCACAGATGGTCCCAGGACTGTCTGTTGCAAAGTTCAGTGCATCTGGCCCCTAAACCCACCTAATGCAGGCAGCAAAACAAAGACTGGGACTCAAGTGCTCTACAGTACCTATTTGTTTCAGTAACAGCAGGCTTTTTTTTTTTTTTTTAAATAAAAGAAAGAGAAATTATTCAAGAAGTCAGAAAACAGGTGGATAAACAAAAAACAACCAACAATTCTTCTGGACCAATGCTATTAATCACTTTTAGCCATTTTAAACTATGTTTATATTTTTTAAAATCTAATCTTATATAAATTATATGGCTGCAATGGGCAAAAGCTAAAGAGGGCAAAATTAAAACTTAAGTATATTTTCAGCTCTTTCCCTTTGTGCTTAGGTGTTGCAGATATTCTCAAGAAACATTGCATTATTTTTTTTTCCAGCATATCTGTTCATTACTTGGAACAAAGGACGTTGCGAACCCAGATATGCTCTAGGCTCTGACTTCTAGCTTCTGCATCCTGATATTTTATATGGTCTATGTATCAACTTTCTTTAATTGCTGACTCTAAAAAGAAACAGCAGAACTTATTTGAAGAAAACATTTAAAAGCAGATAAAGTTTAATATGTTGTTGGTCTGCCTTTATGTTTTTGATATGGGAAGATTTTGCTGTATGACTGCTAAAAATAATAATTAAATAGGCTAAAATAGATTAGTTCCACTGACATCATCATCTCATACCCTGAATAATTCTTTTGCCACTGCTTTTGCTTCAGAGGCCCTGTCAGGACCATAAGAAAGGCTGTACCTAAAGACACGCTGCTCCTAACACCTGCTTTTGTGGCCTAATATTTACGTCAGATGCAATTTCCACTGCTGCCTCCATGTGGCTGCCTAAGCAGAAAGAAAAGGGATTTTTCCAAAATGGGGCTTGTCCACATCGGTAAAGATATCGTGTAACATTGCAAGATGAATTGCAGCATTAGCTATATTGTGGAAAATACAATACTGCAACGATAACTTCATTGGTACTGCTTTTCCGTATAGACAGGATGCAGAGGCTTCCATTTCCAAGCCTATAGGTCAAAGAAATTTAGCAATATAGTCTTTCAAAAAATCCATTCTACTGTAGTAACAAATGTCAAGCGTGCATTTTTAAAACCATTCCTTCTCTCAGGGCCTCTATTTCCAGGATCCTAAGGAGCAGCATCTTACTCCATACCTCATCATACTGGGTGGAAGAGCGGGATGTCGTTGCATCGGAACTCTGCTCAACACATCCGAGTGCCACAGACCGTAGCAGGATGCAGCGTAAGCTGACTGCCTCTGTCTGAGTACCTGAACTTTTAGGGCAGCTGCAGTACAGTCACACAGAGTAGAACTGAGCTTGTGAACACTTGACTTTTTTTTTTTTTTTTTTTGAACCAGAGCACAGTAACTTCTTTGCAAGCATAACAGAATTTATGCTTTTATGTACTTAAGGTACATAGGATCTTACATATCCTCAGACCTGGAAAAGAACTTGTATGTCTGAAAGTGTATCTTTTTTTTTTTCCTAACTGCATTAATCAGGATTTAATAAAAGAGATTATTTTAATTCGTAAAGCTTGCCTCCTTCACATCCTTATAGTATCATTTATATCACATTGAGAAGGATATCACTATACACACTTCAATTGCCCCCAAAAGAACCAAACAACCCCAAACCAGACAAAAACCCCACATTTATTTTAGCTGGGCTACTTATTTCAGACAGTGTGGCAAGAAAGCCAAAAATAAAGCATAGGTCCCAGTTTGTGAAATGCCAAATACCTCATGCAACTTTCACGTAAATGCTCTCTAGCCATTATTCACTCCTCCACTGCTCTAACTCTTCAAATTATACAGTGCTGTAGGTGTTTTCATAGAGAATTAAAAAAAAAATCAGCCATTGCCCTAAGGAACGTTTAGTTTATAATGATGTTTTTCAGGATAGAAGTTGTATTTGCAGTAATTCAGAGTTTTAGATTTCAAGTACCTTAGATTTGAAGTACTGTGTAAACACACACACAACTTCCAGACAGAGGCGAAACACTAATAAAGAGGATCTGAAAAAAGAATACCCTTCCTATTTCGTATAGACCCAGATGTTGAAGGAGTCCAAGTTGTAGATTTCTAATATTTGGCGGGGGGGATCAAGGCACCCTGCCATTAAGAAAACAAGCAAATGTAAAAGAAAAATAGTCCATAAAGTTAACTTTCCTTTTTGCTGGAAGCATAGGAAAAACACGGCCAACCATGGGCTGTCCTCACTTGTTAAGTGGGTAGTTTTAAAGTGTGCATGTTTATGTCCCACATCTGGATGTTAAAATGGACACTTAGTTTTATTAAAATCTGAAGACTGTCTTCAGTGCTCCTATGAACACACGACTGTAGGATTCAATCATATTTAAATGGCATGTTTAAAACTCTATTTATCATGGGCCCCAGTTTAAAAACATAGAAGACATTTTTATTTTATTTCCTAACTCAGTTGACTGATGGTGAACTGAGCCTCAGATGACACCAAGGTTACAAACCTCTTGTATCTAACCAGCTGAATTCCTGCACTGACTACCTGAGCATCCCAAGTTTAAGGGTAAAATTATCTGATGAAGCAAGCTACATCTGGGAGATAAGCAATTTGCATCTGAGCTTTCCTGATTTTGCCTGTCCTCTTTTGCCTTCTCCTTCCATAATTTCTTTCACATTGAACGACTTATTTGGCTCACTACCTAGCCAAATAACATACAGCAGAAAACGGGCTCACATTCTCCTTTGTCCACTGGGCATTTTAGTCACAGAGAACCATAGAGACAATTACAAACGAGATAAAAGTTTCCCCCCAGAATGCTGTGATCTCTGAACTTTGAGCAAATAGAAAATGTACTGAACAAAATTAGTGGGAAGAGTCAAGTGGGCACCAAATCATTGATCCTTGTCAGCTATAGTGAGGGGCAGGCAGCAGGCCATGGCCATCACACAATGCAACTATTGATTCTACTGCAAAATGAAAGTGATCACAGGTATTATATCTCCATTCTCCACATGGTTGGGAAGAGAAAGTAAATAAGGAAGACAAAAATTATCAGGCCCATAAAGATTTTTACAAAATCATGAAGCACCAAACAGATAAACAGACTCTATACAGTACACACAGAACACTGAGGGATATATCATAGAATAACTCAAGTTGGAAGGGGCCCATAAGGATCATTGACTCTAAGAGCCTGAGAACATAACCTCAGGCCTGAAAAAAAGTTTTCAGAATTGGATACATGGTATTTGTATAAGAGAGAAATCAGAATATATTCATCAGAAAAAAAGCATTACACCCATAGTTGCTGGGGACCCTTTAACTGACAATTTCCTTTGCTTAACTAGAATATAAGAAAGCAGTGCAAACGTAAGCAATTGTGGTATTGCCTTAAATGAAGTATTGCGTCTCAGATTAATTTTACTAAGTAATCTACCTCCTACCTTGGAACAGTGCCATTAACTGGTTATTCTTGAATGACATTCTAATCTCTAGTTTAATTTCTCATTTTGACTTTAGACCCTATCAGGTAAAATTTTTAACTAGCAGTAAGATACCTGATACAGGAACCTAACAGAAAACCCACTGCGCCTGATAAATCGACCCTCAGATCTTCTTATATGTATAAATACATATATTTACCTGTGTACATATATCTACAACCACGCTAAGATCAAGCCCTATTGATAGCCTATGGCTATCGCCTGTGCACTGACACATGTGGCATTGGGAATGAACAGGAGGAACTGGAGGTCTGTGTGCCATTGCAGGGCTACAATCTCATTGAGATCACAAAGATGTGGTGGGGTAGCTCATACAGGAGTGCTGCAATGTCTCTTTAGGAAGGCAAGGATAGAGGGAGTTACTTAGTATGTGAGAAAGCAGCAGGAATGCTTGGAGCTCTGCCTGGGAGAGACAACGAGCCAACTGAGTGCTTAGGGGTCAAGATTAGAGTGCAGATGTGTATAGATGTGGTGTGGTCTGCCTGGTCAAGGAGAAGCTATTTTCAGGCTACTGGAGAAAGGAACCTTGCATTGACATATCCTGATCCTTGAGAGGCTTGAACTGGCCCAGTATGTGCTGAAAGGCAACACAGCAGGGCACAAGCAACTGAGCAGGTTTCTGGCATGCATCGACAACAGCTCCCTGATACAGGGGACTGAGGACCCAACATGAAGAACTGCTCTGCTGGACCCTATTCTTGCAAACAAGGAAGATCAAGTCAGGAAAGAAAAGGTTTGGGGCAGTGAAGTGTTTGTTTAAAGCACAAATCAGCAAAGAACAGCAAGTTTCAGTGATCTGATCACCTGCTTAAAGTTAGGTGGGTGCTTAAAAGCTTTCCTGGATCAGGGCCACTATTGGCTAATAATATACACACCGGGGAAAAAAAACAGGCCAAATGGGCTATAATGCATGTAAAGAGCAAATTGTGTCTTGAACACTGCACATACATTATTGTGCTCTGACTTGATGAAGCGTACATAATTATAGTGTTTGCTTTAAACAATGTGCTATGTTTCATGTAAATACCATAAATAGGAGGCAAGCTGAACAAAGAATTATGTCATACCTTTTAACTGAGAGCAGGAGGATTTAAGTTTAAAATCTCTTTGGATAACACCAATTATGCCCTTTTATAAACTGCTGAGTCATTAAAAGACAGCTTTCTCTCTAGCCCCCTAGGAAACATAAATAAAGCATGATGTGTTATTACTGAAAATATTTGTGAGACATTGAAGTTTGCAACCAGCATTATTAACTGCACAATAACAGGGGCTTTATTCATCAGGATGCGCATGTAATTTATTCCATGTAAAAATTGTTATCAAAAATTTCAAACATGCTCTGGATAATAAATGACAGGGCAGCAATAAACAAGGGCAGCTTTGTTTCAGGACACAAAAGCAAGTTGACCCTTTTGATTTATTTATTTTTCTAAAGGAAAGAAATGCTCATTTAGCAGATTAAAAATGAAATAGGGAAGTTGAATGACAAATATCTTAATGAAGATGGTACTTGTCAGAACTGTATGGAAAGATAACAAGTGATTATAACAGAAATTGTGAACAGTCCAATAAAACACAAGTATGATCAAAGCTGTGAAAAAAGCAATTAATCTGTTTTGACATTTGACTGATGTGTTGAATGTGTGTGTAGATTTGGGGCATTTAAACTATGTTAATAAACAATCGTGTTTAGGGAACACCTAGTGGTATAGTTTTCTTTCATCTTGCCATATAAAACAAGATGGAAAATATTTAGAGAACTACAGTGTCACTGGATTAATCAGATTTATTTCGCTAAACTTTTTCTTAAAACGTGCATTTTATATTCCTATAGGAGCAACACCTTGAAGTTATTGGGTAGTTGGAGGATTTACTGCAATACAGGGTAGAAAAGGAGCTCCAAAGCTCATGCAATTTCCTTTTGGAGAAACTTCTTTATGTAAATAACTGAGCTATTCAATATGCAAGCATATCAGGGTAACCGGAAGCTTTCTTCTTTCCAGGCTACAGGGAAAAAAATGTGGATAGTTTGCTCTAAATCCAAGACAAGTATAATATCTAGAAGGCTTTTTAAAGTCTGATATAATATAATTCAATACAATAGTTTAATTCAGGTTAGCATCAAATTCAATTGCATTAGACATTGAGTTGAGATGTAATGTAAGACGAACTGTAAGGTGGTAGGAGGGGGACACAGTTGTTTCTAATTGTTACCACATTTTTGGTGCAAGATTCTAACTGGAGAAGTCAAAGGGAGGTTTTTTGCATTGATTTCAATGAGATGAGGATTTCACGTCTATCATCTGTGTTCTCAAATGCTTGAGGGTTTGTGGGGGGTTTTTGGGGGTGGTTTGTTTTTTTGTAGTTTTGTTTTCTTTTTTTAAGTTACTGTGTGAGGTGTTTGACAGGAAATATAAACAAATGGTAGCAAATAAGAGCAAGACATGACTTTTTCAGTGTTTCTTTGTAGTGAGCTAATATAAGGAAGGGCTTCAATTGTAAACATTTCCAGGGAAACTTTGGACAAAACATCCTATTCTCTAATCTTGCAAAAGCAGCTTTACTCAGCTGAGGTCCATTACACTGAACACAGAAGAGAAATACCTCTGTCACCCTGACTAATAGACAAGTAAAGGTTGGATTAAAGAGATAAAGTTTTGAATACAAGATTCCTAAATACACTATCCTGGAGAGCTAGTGCTTTGCAATGCATTAAGATGACAAAAGGTCCCAGAAAACCCCACCAAACCATCAGTTAATAAAATCCACAGTGGCCCCTATTCTCAATTGCTTGTTGTTTCTGAGGGAGTGAAAAAGTGATGGAAAGATAATTTCTTTGTGGAAAGCAAATGGGAAAAGGCGAGAAGGCGGCTGGTATCCTGCGTGTTCATCTACAGCAGTACTGACTGTCTTCTGCTCTCATTGCAAAAGGCAAATTAAAAGAGATAAATCTGAGGCTTGTTTGTCCTGATGCCACACCAAAAATAAACTGAAATGGAGCAGTTTAGAAGTGGGTAACCTTGTCTCAAGACACACTAGTATTGAGTGAGGGCTTAAGAATGGTGAAATATGAAATAGTAAGATGAGCACGTGTCTAGTACATCTAATTTAGTTAAACACATGATGACAGATCTAAATCAAAAGCTTCATTATTCTGGTTAGAGACTACATTACTACAGCTGAAGTCTCAGATCCTAAGTGTGGTGACTAGAGCACACTAAACACAAAAGAAGAGAGAAAGGTAGGAAAAAATTAGCCACAAGGAACCACCGGTGCAAAAGAATTTTTACTCCATGCAGCCTCCTACGGACACCTAAAATACCCCATCAGAGCCCTGGAAACAGAGTTGTAGATAGAAACATAGACTTGACCATTTGGAAGGAAACCACTGAATTAGCCTTAGAGGGAACTGTCAGGCTCTCCCAGCTCATGTTGCCTAAAACACTACGGGGCCTGTTCTGCTGTCATTTGTGCCACATGCAGCTTGGCTTTGGGTGTCACATGCAGTATGCATCACCACATCACTCCCAGTTCATGCAGAAATGAGTAAATCTCACTCTATTTCTTAGTGAGGCAGGGAGGAAGTTGCCTCCCCAGAGGGGTCTTTTTTCCAAAGGAACTAATTACAGCCATTCTTGCTGTAAGCATTCTAGCTTACATTCTCCCACCCTGTGCAAAACACATACCACACTTAACTCCGTGTGCAACCGAGAGCACTGCAGAGAGGCTTTACAAGACAAACCCTAAGATGATAATTTCTGTGATAAATATCACTTCAGACAGCTGGCTGGGTGAATAACTCTTCTGCACTTCACCCTTGCAGGTTAAAGAGTTGGGTATTGCTGTGTTTGTTGGCCCCCTCCCTGGCTGGTCTAGATAGGCAGCTGCCCAGTTTACTTCTCTCTCATGCTCTCCCCTCATTTATTCATCCCCTGACAGCTCCCCTTCACATTTTCCTCTCTCTTCAGTTTCCTACACTTCACATCTTCCTTCTGTGCCTTGTCATGTTCTTCTGCCTGCTTCTTCCTCTTCACACCCTCCAGCATGTACATGAGTATATATCCCTCCCCTACAGCAGCATTTCCAAATTTCTTTAACATCCTAACTTCTCAAACCACTTTCTCCTTACTGCTCTTGCCAGTATCCTAACAACTCCATGTCCACACCACCCTGCCTGGCCCCCCTGTCATGAGTAGCATGCTACCTCATTTCTCAACAGCAGCTCACCTGCATCCTTTTAGAAACAACACAGTCTTGCCAATCCTAGGCTTCAAGCCATCCTCAGAGTAGTTTGAACTACAGAGATTTTCCAGAAAGCAAACAAAAAGCCACTGTAGAAAATTTTATTTTTATCTGGTTTTTTGAGTCTTCGTCTTGGATTTTTCAAACTTTCTCCAAAATATATAAGCATTAGAATGCTTTTACTTTTTAATTAAGATATAATTAATTTTTCAGTGTCAATTGTTGTTGTTTATAGTAATATGAAAAATAACCAAAAATATTACAAAACTAACTTTTCATGACTAGAAATTGCCTTTTTGTTCTGTTGGGATAGCACCTGAGTCCTGCCAACAGTGCTAGTACAAATGCTAACAACCACAACACTGCCACTTGGCTTTTAGTTCTTGCAACATGCTTTAAATCATAGTTAAAGTGTGTATTGAAGTTTAGAGGAACTATCCTTTGACTATGACTTCAGCTATTTTCATGGTAGCAATCAGTAGTGAACATTTTGGAGTATGCTACTTCAACAGACTAGAAGTAGCAAGTTAGGCTCATGAACTAATTAGTGGCAAGAACTGAAGAGAACAACTTAGGTGGGGATGCATAGTGTTTTTGTCATCTTTATTGCTACCCTACTAAAATAATTATCCTGGCACAAATCATATGCAAAAGTTATCCTACTGGCATATAGACAAATAATTCCTCCAAAGTGTGTTTACACTGCTTCCACATTTATCGCAAAGCAAATAAGACTTTAAGCTAAAACATTTGAAATGCATTACACACTAGTAAGAATTTAGTTGTGCCTCTATACATTGAAATAAAAAATTTTAAAGAAATCAGGTGATTTGACAGTTTTGAGACTTGTGGCAATCACATTGGAAAGTACTCACAACAAGGATCAAGTCTTTATGTTTCACTGCCAAATACTGGCAACATGCTGAGAAATATGTAATTACATTTACTATGTGATAATCCCTTTAGATGCTGTATCTATGGTGATAGCAGTTTTAATAAAGCCATTACAAGGGAAGAAACCAATTATATGTATCAGAATCCTATAGGAAAATTATGAAATGCATTGCCCCAGCTTTCACTCTTATGTCCTTATTATGCAGGTCTTGAAGGAATAATCACACCTGAGGCTGAAGGGATTGCAGTGAGGGTATCAGCCATGGGGCTCTGCTAATCTAGGTCCTGGTTCAGTTCTCTCTAAAGTCAACAGTAAAACTTCCCTGGGTGGCACTGAGAGCAGATCCAGGTCTCTTAAGTTCACGGAAAACAGAAATTGAAGTAAAAAGAGGTGAGATAGCACTGTTTGCTACTCATATTTGTAGGGTTTGAAAGAAGTGAGAAAGGGCAACGTTAGAAGTAAACCAGTCAAGGTTCAGACCGGAAGAGATCTGTGAAAGAAGTTTCACTGAAGCAGTGAGATGGATCTGCTACTTTCAGAAGCAAGCACAGACAAGAAACATGGAGCTGAATATAGGCAGAAGTACATATTACTGTTATTACAGAATTAGATTCTACTAAGAATTGGGTCATTCAGGCCCTCTTTGCAGCAGATAAAAACTAGGAGGAAAATTCTAGTATTGCAAGTAGGATTCAGTTATTCCAGCACATGGATAACAGATGTCTTTGCCAAGGAATCATTGAAACTTCAGAGCACATTTTAGTAAATAGTGCAAGTGTGATAAAGATAATTACAGAAAGATAAATCTAAAATTAACAACAATTTGACACAGCTCCACATTTGGGAGGGGAGAAATCAAAGTATACTCTGAGCTGTGTTTGGTGGCATCAGAGAAAGGGTGTGAAATACAGAATGCTATATCATCGATAGAGAGCATAGAGACAAGTATTTTGGATTCAGACTAGGAGCTCTTAAGGTAGAAATGAGAAGAGTCATCTGGTTACTTTAATTGACCACAAGTTGACTATGAATTGCTGATATGATACAGCTATGGAAAGATATATTGGGATTCATTAATGTTTCCCTGAAAAAGAATTATGAAATTTATTACAAGAGCACTCATGAGACTTCATGCAGAATGTGTGCTGCTCTGGTCATATGAAGATGAAAAACAGAAAAACTTGTCAGCAGAGGAATAGAAAGACTGGAAAACAGCTTGACTTGCTTAGCCTAGGATTAAATAAGATTCAATAGGGAGTCTACAAGACTACAATTGCTCAAGATCAATAATAGGGAAGAAGGAGGATAATTTAAATGAAAAACAACATCAGCCAGTACAAAGTAATATAAAATAGAAATAAAGCTAGGCTCAAAATTAGAGAAAGAAAAAAGATTCTGGATCAGCCAGCTTCCTGAGACATGAAGAGTAAACTCTCTACTTTTAAGGTGGCGAGGTGAGCTTACAACAGACTGGCCTTAGGCTTGGAGATCTTTGCTAGTCACAACTTCCTAAAAAAGGTAAATTTAAGAGATCCAAGTTAATGAGTAATAAAAAATTGCATGGAAATTTGAATTTTAAGGTAGCTACATAATGGAACAGAGGCAATGCAATAGACTTGCCTTTGGCTTTGGCTCCTCTCAATTTTAAACCTCCTAACCATAAAACTCTAAAGTTTGGTTACAAATTTAGGCATACAGTTGCGTTTATATAGTTTTGATGAAAGTCAGCAATAAACTAACCAAAAGAATACAGAAAGCACATGGGAGATTTTTTTATCTGATGGACTGAACTTACAAGGTAAATTTAGACAGCAAAACACATTTTCACTGGTGTTTTGGAGTAAGGCTGAAATTCTTTATAGTTTTAGTTTCATAACACCGCCCAGCTGGAATTTCCATTTCAAGTTATTATAATACAAAGCTTTACAGTGGTATTTTAACTGTTCATTTTAGATGGTTTTCACACAGAGAAGTTTACTTGAATACCAGATATACTGTAAACATACTGAACATCTGGTAATTAACTGTAGTGCACAGTAATCTCCATAAAGCCTATATCTGTAGTGAAATCTTTTTAATAAATAGTTGATAATGGAATGAAGCTGTTAAAAGAATTACAGCACACATGGTGAAGTACAGCAATTATTAATTCCTTCACATGAATAAAAGCTTTTAACTGGCCATTTTACCAAGAAACTAAGATGGGACTGTTCTGAAATGGGTGTCAGCATAGAAGTACCCCATTGGCAATTTTTAAAAAATCCATAATTTTACTGGATCATTTATATAACTATTCAAATACCCAGTGAATTCTGTACAGTTCTCAAACTATTCATACCCTACTTCATGACAGCATAACCCCAAGAGTCTTCTCTCATCTGGCCAGGATACCTTTCACTTTACAAAATGGGAAGGAAGGGTCACTTCTATTTTATCGCCTTGTAAGAAATACTTCACCATGAAGTAGTTCATGCGCATCATTTGGTGTGTCCATTTTCACCCTCAACAGCAGCAGAGAAGTTTACTTCTCTGAGCAGAGAGAGAACATGCTTCAACAAACATGAGCACCTACCTCTCCTTTTTTGGTATTTCTTCAGAGGACTCAATGCAGAGGCACTGTATAGATACGGACTCATTTATTCTGTTAACAAACTGGAGAACCCAACCTTTAAGCTCACCTCACTGACACTTTACAATACAGCAAACAAGTCATTATGCCACCAGCCCTTAAGTTGCACTCCCTGATTGCCACCTACACTTTATTTCAACAAACACCCATCAGAATAAACAGTTAACAGAACCTTTTGGTGCATCCTCCTGCATGCCTGTTTAAAAAGATAATAATCCTGACCTTTTGTTTAATAGCAACTTTTTTTTCCCCTTGCATTTATCAGTTATTCTTATATCAAGTAATCCAAGGCTGAGTTCATCATCTACCTTGAGCTACCAGGATTGAAAAGTTGCATGTCTTCAGATTCATAGGGGGAGCCTGTTTATACTACTGGATATTTTTCAACCTCAGCTTTTCCAATGACTATTTAAGGCCTTCTGTACTTTTTTCCAGGAGTGCTGGCACATTGTTTAAATCACTGGTATGACTCATTAGCTTATTCTGTATTTTAGCCAGTTAAGTTCCTCTACCTTACACTCTTCTATATTTCCATTTTTTTTTCTTCAAGAAATCAATGTCAAGACAGCTTATGAAGCTAGTTCATGGTTGTCAAGCAAAATGTGAACTCATGGTAGCATCAAATGTCAGTGCTATACACCCTAAGCTATCCACATCCACCCTCACAGAACTGCATCTGTGGCAAGTCACCTCGCTTCATACATCCTGTTGTCAGCAGCAAATAGTTCCACTGCCATTTTATTTCACATAGCTCTCTACAGGAGATTGAATACAACCAGTGACAGAAATATTCTGCTATTGTCACTTATAAAGACACCCCCTCACAACTGTTCACCTCAGATACATATGAGATCAAACAGGAGACTTATTAATTTCTACTGTCCAGTTCTGTACCTACTCCATCATTGCAATGTGTCCATAATCTGTTTTCCCATTGTTACCCATACTTCATATTTGTCCCTCCTGTCTGTTAAGCCTTTGAGTCTCCTTAATACCTTCATGGGTGTATTGTTATGGATCTGTGCCTGACAGATATTGTCTGCATCCTCTGCTGAAGCAAGGCCTTTGGGATTCACATGATTCCTCAGGCAAGGAGCTTCCTGTTGCTCCAGGAATGGAACATGCCTGGCTCCTGGGATGGACAGGTCCTCCTCAGCATCAGCGTCTTCCTCTAAAAGAAGTAAGGAATGTCTCTTCCTTAGCACTGCAGGAGATATTATCCTCCAACACTGTATTGTTCAAGTCCTGGAACTGACATCAGACTGTAGTTCCTGGTGGTAGTAGCAGGGTAATGAGCCAAGACTGGCTACAGAGCTCCTGCTCATCTTGCCCACTCCTCTGCCTCACAAGTAGTTTGTGGAAGGGCTATTACAATGCCCTGCAGAAGGAAAGGCTATGATTTGCCTCCACTTTTCATTTATCAACACAATAAAGGAGGTAAGAAGAGAGTGCTTGCTACAGCTGTTAGCAGTGCACCTGGTATGTGGAAAGTTGTCATTCTAATCAAGCAACATCCCAGCCACAGACCAGGGGAGGGACATTCAGACTCTTGCAGAAGTCCAGCAACATTGTTCCTTAGGTTAATTCCTAGAGATATCTTACCCACAATGTGTGTATATATTCCCACATTCAAAAAAAGAATTAGTACACCACTTTCTGAGTTGTTTCAATCCTAGAACAATCAAGCAGCTTGAGTTTATATTTTGAATGCTGACACTTCATAGAAAAGGGCTAGAATATAGAGCAAGATTTTTATAACAAAATATCAAAATCAAAGAATAGGCATCTTTTTCAAATATACTAAATAATGACACCTTTGATAGATTCAGCAGATAGTCACCAAATCTGATGTAAAACGACATGGGAGCTCAAATTTACATATCTAAGTTCAAAAATATTGGTCTTCATTGTCATTGAACCTCCTTCAGTCCGTTGCTCTTTCCCCTCCTCCAAAAGAAAACCCCTCTTTCATGTGGTGATCCATCCACTGTACAAATAAAGCACAAGTTGCTACAAACCTTAAGTTGTTTGACAAACAATTTAGACAGGGGAGAGAGACAGAAAAGCAGGTATTTCATGAGGACATCAAACTTCACTTTGATCTGGCTCCTATTGTTATGGAGCCAACGTACAGTGCTCCAGTCAGTTCAGTATATCCTTGCCTATGCCTGAGCACATGTGTCTGGCAAACCATCTTGGAAGCTCACAGAAGGTGGAGCAGGTGTTAAGCTCTTAAAATGAACAAGAATTTTAATAGCTGCATGAGAACAGTGCAACATAAAGAGTTATTTCACCACCAGCTCCAGAGCTGTAATGGACTTTTTGGCACAAAAGAAGTCAGAGGTTCTGTTCAGAGTTGTTTTTACAACTTGGCATGCTCCTTTTCCTTTAACTTTTAGTGGTTTTTCCTCCAACAATAAGCAAGAGGACAAAGCTAGCAAGGAAAGAAAAATGAAATAAATTTATTAGAATATAACTGTATTCAGGGAATAATCCCAAAATATTATTAATTGTTGGTGCCAACTTCTATCTTTGATTTTTAAAGCCCAGTCATTACTCCTCTGAAAAGAAGAAATGTTCTTTTTTCCTTTTTATTTTAGAATATTCTGATGAGGAAGAGCTATCATAAAAATCTGTATATTATGGAGTCAAAAGGACTCAGATTCAGAAGGTTTCTTACCAGAAAAAAATGGATACTCATTTCATACTTTTTGTTTTCTGAAAATCTAGAAAAAAAATTCTAATATCTCTGTAGCCACTGACACCAAATTAAGTTTCAAGTGCCCTTTAAAACAAAACAGGATTTGGAATGTCGCAAGAGTTGCTGAGTATATCTGAAAAATACATGATTCCAAGTCATTGAAAATCTGAATTCTTGTCCATTAAAAAACCTTCCTGTTCCCTTGAGGACTGCTTATGTGTGCTCCACATGCCATACCGGAAACCTAGTAGGTGGCAAGGAAGAATATTTTTAAAAAAATATTTCTTTTCTATAAAACACACTTCCCAGTGCCAGGATGGTTAATATCAGTCAGTTGCACCAAATGATGCTTCTACTGTCATACTGGAGAAGAAGGTAGGGGATTTTACTTCATTTTGCTATTTGGGTCTTTGGTCCACAGTTTAAATAGTTGATCCAATATATTTGTTGTTTGAGTTATGGCAAAGAGACGTATACAATAGCACAACACAGGATGAATTTTGTTTTGCAAACTTACTAGTTCATACTTCATTGATTGTAATCCTACCTTCTGAAAACCAATAATGAAAAAAGTTACTGTGATAAGTCTTATGTAAGGATATCATACAAATTACAATAGCTTCCAGCCAAATGTTGGGAAGGGGATTATTACCTGATACAGTCTATGAGGCTCTTCACTAGCAAAACTCAAATGATACTAGAGAAAATAACAAATTTAATCTAAATTCCCTGTAAAGCCACTGTCTCTGCAGAGGAAAGATGGTTTTCCACCTCTGCTCTTGCTGGCAGGATCTGGCAGAAAAGACAGATATATGGAATTTGCACGGTCTAGGAGATGCTCAGATATCTGTATCTACTCCAGCATAAGCTTCAATTGTGAGCCACCAAGACTCAAGTACAGTAGAACTTGTGCTTCCTCAAACACCATAAATATCTCAAGAGTAAGTTACAATTTTGGCCTTCTACAAGGGATTTGTGCTGGTACGTAAACACTGGTGACCGGGACAAGCCCAGTAAATGATAATTCACAGGATTTTTCCAGGTGTTAACTATGCAATCAAGGCATGGGCCATCTATCTACCCACAGCCCTCAGACCAGGATCTGACAATAAAGCAATTCTGGCTTTAGAGCTCCTTTTGTCAGATAAAATGCCACAGCCTGCATGACACAATGCATTTGTCTGCTATGTATGCTTTGCCAGTTCAAATTTATTCCCAAAACATTGACATATCAACTCAGCATTAGTTGCCAGATCAGTTACCTGTTCACAATACTCTATCATTATGCTGGGTCAGGTATCTTCTGTCCTCCTGCAGCTAGCACTAAGCTGGCTCAAAAGCAAAAGGCAGCATAACCTCTACATTCTACTCCCTGATTAATCTGATACAAATGTGATAAGGTGCTCAAATCTGACTCAGATTCACTTTGTACTGTGGCTCACTGTCAGGTAAAGCTGATGAAACCAGGGTGAACGGGGATACAAATCATAAGGGACCATTACAATCAGATCACCGAGTAACTATCCAACCCTGAACTCAAAACCTTCCAGCTGAACCAGAGCACACCACTAAGCCTTTATTCTGTGATGCTTCACAGTTCAATGATGTGATACCAGATGAACTTTTGGATAAAATAATAAAGACTGACCTTATCTTTCCTTCCCATACACAGCAAGGCTGCCACCAGACATGCCCAGTTCAGCAGATTTAGCATACTCAAGACATTCTGCCTCCATAACCTAAGAAAGTAGCTTGCTTTGATCCAAACTAATTGTGTCTAAAACCGAGCAGTTTACATACATTGGCCATCTAATACTGCTTAAACATCAAATCCTATGGATTTACATTAATGCTAAACCAGTCTAACTGCAGATGCTGCCCACGGAAGCTGAAGAGATGGGCCTTCCCAGCATTATTAATTTATTTCAGAGGTAACATCCTATAGTAGCACATTCTAGGTGCCATACCATTCCAGAGGTGAGAAAAAAAGTCTGCACACTGAACTGCTAGCCTGTATCTGGAAAAAAAACACCATTTATTTACAGTCTCCTGCTGCATTTCTTTTTTGATCTGATCATTTACCATGGCACTTCCATCCTGGAAGGTTTTTTTGAAGGTAATTTCTTGTGTAATTATTCACTAAAGTTTGTTGGGAAATGGAGATTTAGGTTTCCTTCTATGCTACCAGCTCTGTATTATGTTGCATTGGCCTTAAAACCGACCTGGGTCTCCCAAGTCCTGAAAGAATTTCATTTTGCCACGGTTGCAGTCACTAAACAGTAACCACCACCTGTATATTAAGTCATATCTTGAAAGGACCCGAAGTAGTAGCTCCTTCCTACAGCAACTGCATCTCCCTTTGCATATCAGAGACTGCAAAACTGAAAGAGCTATAACCACAGAGAACTTAAGAGGTTGTTATGTGGGTAACCACATTGCAGGAGGCTTTTCAGGTGAAACACATTCTGAGTAATAAGGTACTTTACAACTTCTTTACAAAGACAGCTGTCATACATTATACTTCAGTATGTCACTTTTCATATATTAAATTAAAGCCTTAACAAAGCTCCAGGATGTATGTGGATACAGAATTGTCAATAACTACCTACTGCAGTGAACTAAGGAGAATAATGACAGAAAAATCAGACACTAAGCATATAGTCCTAAATGAAAGACTACTTCAAATAACTTTCATAAGAAGAGGGTCATGGGGTTTATTACATCAGAAATTTAGTGATGCTATCTCTGAGTCAAAAATGTTTTCTGAAGAGATTAAGGCAGTGAGCTATATTTTCATTTACTGTGAACCAGAGTTGTTCAGATGACTTCTAATCACCTTTTTAACAGATTCAGGCTCTAACCTGGGAGTGATATTTTTTTTTAGAGATGGCAAGTATTTAGTATTTGTTGATTTTCTGTAATCAGGAACAGATTGCATGGAGAGGAACTGCACAGGTAAACCTGCATTCTTATCTAAACCACAGTCTACAGTGTGGGAAAAAAGGGTTTTATCTAGAAATATTTAGACACTACAATAAAGGTGAAGAGGAGAGGTAGAATATATGCACTAAGAAATTTTACCCCAATGGAAAGGATTTTACTCAGTTTAAACTGAAATGCTGCCTTTTCACATAAAGATCTACTGTTACACTTTTTTCTACTGCAATTTAGCCATGCCTCTGCATAGAAAACTCTGTTTTCACACTATGGGATTTGAACTAAAGAAGTCACATGTCTCAAAGTACTGTAAGCACAATTATCTTGACTTTACCCACTTCCTCTCCTGAGGGACTTAGCTATTTATACTGAAATAAAATAGCAATGGTATCCTAAATCCTGGACTAGGATCCTATTCTGCAATGTCCTGTGCAAAAACAGAACAAAAGGCACTCTCTTTAAAATGCTTTTTAAAAGTATGCAATTTAAGAAGATAATCCAGAAGTTTTGGTTTCAATGAAATAAATTCAATCCACAACAAATATGGAGGCATGGGGGTTAAACCTGTAGATGCTGGAGATCCATCAGGAAGATATATCTAAGGCTACTGCATGGGGCAAGTGGGAAAGAGTCCACCTCTAACTGTACAGTACAAGAGCCCTTCATAAGAGGAAAAGTTGTGTAGTCTTACCTCCCACAGGAAGGACCTAAATAGGTTGTAACACAGCAATGGGATATTCCCCTCCTTTGTCAGGGGGGCAAAGTGCACATATGACATTGTTTACTTGGTCAGGCAAGTGAGGTCTCAGACTTACAAGTGTGCCTCAAAAGCTTCTTTGTTTAGTGCAAATGAAAAAAAGTGGTTGCCTTAGGCAAGTTTAGCATCTCAACTGATAGACAAACCACAATGACAGAGCTGTACACTATGTGTCTGTCCTTATTATAAAAAAAAGTATTAGTAAGGTCTTCCCTAGGCCAGAGCAACAATCTCTTTGTCAGTTTTATAACATCATAGTTAATTGACGTTATAAAACTGACAAAGAGTCAAGGAAGCCAGCTACATTGCACTGTTACCAGATTCCAAGTTGGTTAATTTTTCATGAATCACATTGAGCAAGTTGAGAGAATGAAAATTTGGAAGAAAAAAATCCTTTCTCTTCTGGGAACAATGCAAAGAATATAAGAGAAATAATAGATGCTTTTTTTCCCCTAAATACACTAGTTTGCTTTCAAAACAAATACTTCACCAAAAACACAGGGCTTAGAAATTTCTTAAATACACTATCACGTCATTCAAGTAAAGTATTTAGGGTTTTTGATCACATACAAGAAAGAATATTCACTGATTTTAAGAGGTATCTTGCAACTCAAAACATCTAAAACACTAAAAGAAATCTTTTTATACTAGCTTTTTAGTGGTCTGTGTATGTCAAACCCAGTATTTCTCCTACCTCCCAGTGCAATAGTCCTCATATAAGGTTTCCACGTTAGATACTAGCATGATACCACTAACAAAACACTTTAGTAGCTGGGTATTAAGGATCCACTTTTTAAATTATTAAACACATACTTCTGCCCCGCCTCAGCCCCAAATCGCTACCTACGAGTTTGGTAGTACACAGTAGGTAGCCTAAGTATAAAGAAAATAATAGAACATACTCAACTCAGCCTGTCAGTTCCATTTGCATTCAAAAGAGGTATCATGTTGACAAAACCAACAAGATTACTTGAACAAAGGAGCTAGTCCAGTACCTCCCTGCATCTTAGACCCTGTATTTTCATGTAATTATAGCCAATGAATTGTTACATGTTATTGACCAAGACACCTGATTCAGGGTCTCAGTTGCTCCAGATAGAGGTATATATGGGAGAACAAATTTGCTTCCCCCCCCCCCTTTACTCCAAGCCTAAAGTTACACCTATCAGGAGTCCCTCTGAAAAATAATTAAGTCCCCTGAAGAAATTCATCACCAAAAAAAGGTGAACTATCAGTAAACAAAGTTCCCACTATGGAAGCAAATGTACTCTTCATTATTGTTGTCAAGTGTCCCCACCCTACCCAGTTTTCCTGATCCTTTTTTAGAGATGATGCAAGGCGTATTTCTGTAACAGAATGAGGAATTAATGTGTACTGAGGAAAGTGCAAAGAGAGCAATACCCCTGTCCCAAATCCAGACAATAATGCTCCCCCTCCTTCACATTCATTTGAAGACAAGCCTCACTCTTATCCTCATTAATGCCTAACATAGCACACCATCAACAACCCTACCCTTGGTGCTCTGCACAAAGGGAACCCAAGCTAACTTGTTCATGATCATTCGCAGTACACTGGTCTCACCTAAGCTTTAATGAAAGATTATACACATTATGACTGTTTCTGCATTGTGGCCACCCATTTAAAGAGTCCATCAAAAGCAATAGGTTAAAGAAGGTCTGCAATCACCTCAATGAAGTTCAGCAAAATATACTTGCTAATTTTTTTCTTCATTAGTAGTGACAAAGTATAAGCTGTTCTCCTGCAGTGAAACCTATGGTTGATATCACCAGACTAACATTTCACAACCAATTTTATCTTGCGCATGTGTCACCAAATTGATGAGCATAGTAAAGCTTCAGTTATCCCTGCCTTTGTAACATGCCAGTACAGGCACAGAAATCCCCAGCTGCTTTAATTCAAGAAGCTGACCACAATAACTGTCCATTACAGCCCTCATGGGGCAATCACACACTGCACAGGGCATTTCTGACAAAAGACCCATTCACCCCTTTCCCTTGCCTTAAATCTACACCTATATTTTAGTGATGTCTGCCCATTCTGTCTATCCATTGAGGAGATCAAGGGAGCAATTGCTGATGCTCCTCCCACCCAAACTGTAACTAAGAAATACGTTGAGGATGATTAAACTGAGTCATTTTCACCTTTTCTTCAAGCACCTGTGACAGCAAGCCACAGGACCAATGGGTTTGCAGCTCCAGTTTTACAGAGTTTGGCCAGGGAGAGGCAAAATATCTACCCTCAGCCACCCACCCCTTTACTTGGCTAGACCTAACATTATTCATAGTCTTTGCAAGCTTTTTTCTGCTACACTATCACATATATTGCACATGAACTCTTCAGCGTGCTGATAGCACTGTTATGCCCAACTAATACCTTGCTCTGTACTCCTTGCTTGCAGGATCTTTGTCTCCTGGGTGGCCTTTCTGCTGATAATTCAAAGTGACTTTTGACAAGGCTGCATTTAAGTAGGACACACAGCTAGGCAATACAAGATGACAGGCCATGCATTGTTGGGTGATTATCATATGCCTCAGGTGGCAGCAAGAGGCTAAAGTGCAAGTGACTTCAGCCACCCAGCAAGTACGGTAATCCCTCTGCCACACACAGTTTGGAACTGCATCCTGATGGGAACATCAGGGAAATGAATCAGCCATCTGCATTTAATGGGTATTATGGGAACAAATACTATTTTTAAAGAGTTAATTCACAAACAACCCAAAAATCAGAGAAGATGCTGAATGACGCCCCTTTTTTGTTGTGCCTTTCCACAAATTGTGATTGTCTATTGACACAATTAGCAAGAAACACTCCTCTCTTCCCTGCAAGAAACAAAAAAATCCCCCCAAAAAACAGAGAACACCTCCAGTCAGGGCCTGCTTTCCTTAGGAACACAACTCATGAAAACCTAGGTGTCAGTCTAAGCAGCCAACCACAATGAGACTCCCATGGGGACAAGCCAACTGCTGAGGGTGACCCCAGTGCATACCATGCAATGCCCTCACTCCTCAGTGTATAAGCAGGGCAGGAGAGTGGCACTGATAGTCCAAGGCCAGGTGAGATAAGCTGGCCTGGGCTCCATCCAGACAGCACAGTCACAAACAGCATGAAATTAACCTAGAAACAGGCTTCCTATAACAAATTTTCCAGCCAGAAGAAAAGGACCAGAGATAGGACTGGACACAAAGCTACCTGCAACACAGCTTTAGGGTCACAGGACCACACAGAATCACAAAATGGAAGGGGTTGGAAGGGACCTCTGGAGATCACCTTGTCCAACCCTCCTGCTTGAGCAGGTACACCTAGAGCAGAGGGTACAGCACCACATCCAGGAGGGTTTTGGGTGTCTCCTGGGAAGGAGACTCCACAACCTCTCTGGACAGCCTGTTCCACTGCTCTGTCACCCTCACAGTAAAGAAGTTGAACAATATTTATAGGTGTTGATGAACATTATATATATTAATGAACAAATATTTATAGGTGTTGATGAAATCCCCCCTCAGTCTTCTCCAGGCTAAACAAACCCATGTCTCTCAGCCTTTCCTTATAAGGGAGATGCTCCAGCCCCCTGATCATCTTGGTAGCTAGCTCTCCACTGGACTTACTGAAGCAGTTCCCTGTCCTTCTTGAACTGGGGGGCCCAAAACTGGACACAGTACTCCAAATGCGATCTCACTAGGGCAGAGTAAAAGGCCAGGATAACCTCCGTCACCCTGCTGGCCACACTCCTTTTAATGCAACCCAGGATGCTGTTGGTCTTCTTGGCCACAAGGGCACATTGTTGGCTCATGGTCAGCTCACTGTCCACCAGCACTCCTTCTCAACAGAGCTGCCTTCTGGCAGGTCAGCCCCCAACTTATACTGGTGCATGGGGTTGTCCCTCCCCAGGTACAGGACCTTACACTTTCTTTTGTTGAATTTCATGAGGTTCCCCTTGGCCCAGCTCTCCAGCCTGTCCAGGTCTTATTGGACGTCAGCACAGCTTTCCGGCATATCAGCCACTCCTCCCAGCTTGGTATCATCAGGGTCCATCTAGGAAGTCCAGTCAGGAGACTGGGGCAGCAGGAATGAGGGCAGAGCACAAGCACACCTACAATGTAGCTCAGAAAAGGTCTAAACTCCCTAAGATGAGCTTAAATGGGGCTCCTGGAGTGATAGATGGAGTTTGCACAGGTGGAGGCCCCAGGTGTGGCTGTTCAGGGCAGTTAAAGCCTATTAGTGCCCTCAGAGCCTGGACACAGCCAAGGCAGGTGCTCTGACATAACAGTGGGAGGAAGTAAGGTGGAAGGAATAACCTCCTTGTATGCCTTAGGGTTGGTTGTTTGTTCAGGTGACCTAGGTCCTAGCTTTCTGCTTGGCCCACTTAATGTGAAAATAACTGTTGATAACAGTCATAAAAGGGGCTTCTAAATGGATTAGCCGCAGTAACTCATAAAGTTGGTTTTGCTTCAAAAGAGAGATGAGCAATAGGTGCATTAGAGCAGTGTCACAGGCAGCTTCCCACACATCCAAAGACAGTTATGTCTCTTCTATGCTTTATAAAGCACACCAGGGTTTGGTTTTGGGGTTTTTTTTGATGGTATGAATGAGTAATTACAAAGTGTCTGGAAGGTACCATAAATGCTGAGGAAGCAACTGAAGTCTTTAAGTAATATTGAAAATAGCATATATTTTGAGGAGTTATTATTAAAAGAACTGATGCCTCTAATTCTGTATGTAGAAGACTGTGTATGGGAGTTTACCACATTACCTACAGAAGTATTTGAAAGCATTGTTAGCTGAGGAGGGTTAGGAAATCCCACCTACAAGGCACTGTGTTGCTACGGTATAGGGCACTGTAGGACAACTTACTAAACCAACCCACTATATACTACCGCCATCCCTGAAAAGATTCTCCTGCCGCACAGAGATTTGAAAACAGCTGCAACGATTTCCTTACTGTGAATGAATTTATCATTTAAACCGTTTTGTTTCCATTCTGTACTGAGATTTCTTCCATTTAATTCTGACCAGTTGCACTAGGCTTGGTTTCCTGGTCTGTAAAGACTGGCTCAAAGCTAGCTTCCTTCATTGTCTGCTGCACACATAGGTATAGGAACTGAGCACTCAAAAGCCTGATTCGGACATAATAATCCTGAATACAGCCAAGTCCCCTCCCCCTCAGACCTTGTAGGAAATGGAGTGCTTAGTTTCATCATGGCTGCTTAGTCAAGCAAACAAGCTTGTTGCAAACAGCTGACAGACGCTGCTGTCAATTAATTACCCACTAGGAAGGCTGTTCTGCTGAAGAGATGGTGTTAATATTGTTTGAAGTGTCACCTAAGTGAGCCCCCCTATTACAGAATACCTGTATCCTGGGTCAAAAGTCTGGCTAGTGTCCACACGGGCACCCTGCCATCTGAACGAATGGATGTGAATGTGGGCAGCCAGGAGTCCTCCACGAACGTGTATTTGGAGTAGACACTTGGAGCAACATTAATAATGGGAATTGTACAAATGTCCCTTCACCCCAAGTTCCTAAATCAAGATTTGTGCGTGAGTGTGTATTTACAGAACCTACATCAGTGAGATCAGACCAACAAAGAGTGACTATGATGATGACATGTATAAAACCTGACCTCTGTCTCTCTCATACCTACAAACATACCTTCAGCAATGAGAAGTAGCAAAAAAACCCTTCTCTAGGAGGTAGGACTATATTATTTTCAATTGCTGATCTTGGCTGTATTTGCAATGAGGCAAGTGCTGATAAACACCTGTGCTATCCAGTGTTTAGGAAAGCGTGAAGAGTTTGCCCTTCTATATAATCCAGGAAAACAGGAGTTCAGGGGAATGCAAAGTCTGGTCTTAACATCCTGAGCCCTCAAATTGCACCATATTAAACTCTGAAAAGCATTTTTATCTTCAGGGAAGGAATAGCTTCACTCACTGCTGTGAGAGAAAAAGGGTTTCCTGTTCAAGGGACTCGCTGAAGTCCTGTGGGACTTCCCCCTGTAGTCCTGCTAATAATCTTTATTACATTTCTGATCATTCAAGTCACATTTGAATTCCTCTCCTGAAAGGGAAGTTAAAGAAATAGCTTTGATACAACAGATGGGTATCCAGGGTTGTGCGGAGAAGGCAATAAAGCCTGTTAGCAGATAGGGGATGGATGGAGATATGTTGCGTTTCTCCACCGTGAGGCTTCTTGGTGGGATCATGCAGTGGCTGGACCTCCATGAAGCACAAGGCTGTTCTTCCAGCATACTCCTGCATAGACATTCCTAGAGCTTCTTCCTCTCTGGTATTCAGGACCATGTGCAGCCCTGGATCTACACTTTGGCTAAGCAAACATACACATACAGAAAATGAGCTTCCACCTGCACTGGGCCTCGTGGAATTTTCCAGGAAACCTGGCCAGAGTTTTGTGTTTCTAACAAAACCAAAACAGTTTTTAAATCCAGCTTCAAGCTTCATTGCAAATATTTCTCATAGCCCTCTGTAGCAGGAATAATTACTGTCCTTATTTATCGGGTAGATTATACAAATCCCTTAGTAAGTAAATTGTAGGATTAAGAGAAAAGGTTAATGTGCTAGATTAAACTGACACATTTATTTAGTTCCTCCCAGAAGGAAAGGCTAAAGGACGGTGGCCTATCATGTGTATTAATTCAACATTTAACCCTGCCTCAGCTCCAGTGATTATCTCTGCAAGAGCCAAGTCTCAGTCTAGCAGATTTCAGTGCAATACTTCATACACAGAGGTTCCATTGTCTCAAATATTTTATCTGTTCAGCTCCTGATTTTTCAGATGGTAATGTGTTGTACTTTTGCAGTGCCTTCCCCCTAGAGTTTCAAAGGGCTCGCAATGAATTACATCTGCATTCACCCCACAGAAAGCATGATTTATCCTCATTTTACAAGTACTCACTCTAATGCAGAGATTAATGCCAATTTTTTCTATGACTTTTCTAGATGAACGATTTGTGCGTGATTCAGAGTCACTGGGTTCTTTGGGAGTCCCTCAGAGTGATTTTTCCTATTGTAAAAGCCACAATCCAGGCTATGACAATATCCCACACAGTACATATTTCAGAGCAAAGAGGCCATCTGGGTTTCCTGCTACTTTCTGATACTGACACTAGTATTGCAGTTATATTGCCTGGGGGTTGATGCTGCTGTTGAGGACAGTAATGAAAAGACAGATAGAGATCTTGCCTTCTGTTAGTTCTATAACATCAATGCACGTATGCCTGAATGGGGGCTGGGCGGCTTTGCTTTCCAAGCGAATATTCTTCTCTTCTGCTTTCCTGTATTTCATCCTCTATCAGTACCCTAGTTGTATCCAACAGCACTGCCTGAGCACATGTATCATCATGAGTAGCACATACTGCCCAGACTTGCCCAAGCAGATAATTTTCTGCAAATTAGTGTTAGAGATTTTATGGGACTGCTGAGGTAGAGACTTCTTGCAGCATGTTGTGTGTGCATCCCTGCACCACCTAACTAGCCAGTGAACGGAAAAGAGAGTAACAGATACCAAATGGAGAAGCAACTTTCCTACAATCACAAACAAGGGATGTGGCAAAAGAAGGACTCTGGTCTCCAGAAAAACAGCCTTTTAGTGTTGTGATCTCCTCAACGGTTGGTTTTGATAATGCACTGAAATAGGCAACACCGTCTGACACAGACATGTCTTTCCTCACACTAGCACTAGTGTCAGGCCTTCTCCACTCTGGCAACCCTCCCAGGGTAACTTGGAAAAGCCATCTAGGTGCAAATGCCACCTAGGGTTGCACAGCAGGTTGGGAGCAGGGCTGGGATTTACCTCAAAACCAGTGACATAACCATCTGTCTGTTCTCCCCACTTCAAATAAAAGTTTCGTCCCCACATGCTGGCCCCGACAGGTTTCTATATTTATCTATCCTTATTTTAGGAGGCCTGCAGGAGAAATGTATAGATTACAGATGTGGTGCTCCTTGTTTTAGCTAAGGTTTCCAATAGGGATAGTTGTTTTGGGACAGAATCCCAGCCGAGAGTCATTTGCTGTTTGCCTGCCAAAGGGGACTGCAAGTATTGCCAATGCTCTGCTGGACTTAGATTCAACAGTTCACAGCCTCTGAGGAAGGGGAGGAAAATTCCATCATGAAATAGCTGATTTAAAGTGCTGTATCCCACAGCGACAGTAAAGAGTGTTTGCTAATACTAATGCAGCTTTCAGAAAGAGACTTTCAAAATGTGTTTCTGCTTGGGAGAGGGCCCAAATTAAACCCCTCCATCAGTTCAAAACTTCAGTGAGTTTTGGACAGAAAACTGATTCTGATTTCACAGCTGATGCCAGTTTTGCAAAACATGACTGGTTACAGAGAGGAGGAGGAAGACATTCTAGTGACATATCCACATCCTCTTCTCTACGTATGGAGCAAGGCATAGATGCCAGCATACAGGCCTGTCCTTCAGTCATCAGTGGGATTTTGTGTGTGTCAGAAACAGATATACAAGAGGAAGATAGGAAGTAACCCTGCAAAACGTAAAATTTTATTCACAAATTTACTTGTAAGCAAAATTTGCATTATATAATATGTCAATTACTAACGTATGTACAAAACTCCCCTCCATTGATATGCAATTTTTGCAGATAATATGATATGTAGAAATGCTCAAAAAAAAACCCCAAAACTTAAAACCAATCCAAAAGCAAAGAACCAGAATGACAGTATCTACCAGACCACCTGATAGAGATCATTTTCAAGGTCCAGTATAAACTTCTTTCCATCAAAGGATGCTAAAAAAGGAAATAATTCTATCCAGAGATTTTGATCCTACCAAATGATCAGGGGTTAAATAGTCACAGCATTTTCGTGTGTTTTCCTTTGATAATTCCCAGTAGAGATAAACATATTTAGTACTTGAAATGTAAGTTAACACTGGACATATTAAACATATTACAAGAGATTTATCGGAAAGAACATTAAAGACTATTATTAGCCCCAGCTGCAAATATCCATCATGAAGGAATGGCTGTATGTGAGTTAATTGCCTTCAAAATGGTAGGCCTTATTTAAAACCCTTTTCAGTGGATGCCTTTCCACTGATTTCAGCAGCCTTGGGTCAAGCATTCTGTTATTAGAAAGATATTTAATAGTGAGAGGAAGGACTGAAAAACCAGACACCAACATTTTCTTTGCCTTCTCATGACAGGCAAGGTGACTCAGTGTAATCAGCAGTCGAGATTTGGAACATCTTAACCAAGGTAAACTGGACATCAGCTGCAGGAAAATATCTTTGGTAAAAGATCAGACTAAGTGGGTCAGAACTTCAGATGGAGAACAGGGGTTTATTCCAACTTCCACTAAAACCAGCTGAAAAATTTCTACGTACTTTAACTAGCACTGGTACTAGCGGTTCCTCCTCTGTTAAAAGCAACAGAAATGTTGCCGCTGACTTCAGTTAGGGGAGAACTAAAGCTGTGTGACTTGGTATAATTATACAGATAGGCGTTTCAAAAGGAAACAGGGATTGGATGGCTACTTGAGTTACTTTTTAAAGGGCAACCCTATGTGAAGTAGAGAAGGTTTCTGAGTATTTCAGGGAGTTTAATACAGAAATCCCAAGTGTATGCCTAATCTAGCACTCTAACTTTCCTATGATTAAGTTAAATTGATATCAATGAAAATAAATCCATTTTTCCTCAGTGATAAGCTAATAGATGCAAGAAATATGATGTCTAATGGAAACAATGTGGAAAGGCCACACAAAATACATCAAATATTGATACTTTTTTTTTTTACTAGCAAGATGTAGCCAGTCAGCTATCAAATAAGTCAGCTTACCTCTATATTGCATCCTTCCATAGTTTGACTTAAGTAAGTAGATTTAAATTTCCCAGTACCCCTGAAAAGCAGGAAAATCAAATGATAGATTAGGCCCAAGTGGCCTATCCATTTATACTTGAACACATGGCCGGCCCAAAACCAGAGAATCACAGTAGCAAGAGTCATCAGCAACCTGTCACAGATCAGTTTTGCAGGACGGGAGATCTGTGCTCAAAGGCTGCAGAATTCATCCCCCTCAATCCCGTCACCTCCAGGGATCCAGCACAGCTGGGTCAGACTGCATCCCTCCAGGAAACTGGGAGGTCAGGAGCTGGGAAAAGGAGGCAAGTCTGTCCATATTGGATGGGAAAACCCAAAAATGAATGGTCTGTACAAAACTGCGTTTAAATAAGTAGGAAAGACAGCCAGATGGCTTATGAGATGGATGATATTTTAACTTCAGGCTCATCTTCCAAATTCAGCCCGTGCTGTTGGTGACCGAAACTTGTTACCAGGGTTTATCTTCTACATTTAGGATACTTCTTAATAACTAGGTGGCCACTCTGAGAATCATTGCTGCCTTTCATGAGTACTACAGTCTTGAAATGGGAATAATGGTAAATAGTTTCAGAAGATACCAGCCTAATTGGGTTACCCTAACTACACTGAATAGCCCAGAAGCTCCCACTAAGTTCAAAAGTAATGCTTCATGCCAAGTAAGGGGAAGAATTTGGCCCTTGCTGTTCTTGATAAACAGGTTGAATAATTCACATTTTCAGTCTCTCATTCATAACTAGTACAGATGGTTTATCTAGAAGGAAGAATGAAAATGCTGACTTCCATCGACCGCAAGTAACACAAATGGACACATCTAATTGGCATGTTATCACTCTACAGTGCTTTCTAGGTCTGGTGTAAGCACTTTCATATCTTATGACAGTTTGGGACTGATGCTTCATGTTCTTGTAAAATGTCAAGTTACTTTAGATCGGTAATCTCATGTAGTACAGTACAAGACACTGCCACTGAATGAATATGGTATGGAAATATTTTCAGTTGTTGTTTTTCCCTGGAAACACTGCCTGACTATTAAAAATAATCCGTGTTGAGTGGAAGGTGGAAAGGAGAGTAAGAACAACAATTATGCACAGAGGTTAAGAAACTTTAATGGCTTGCAAAAACATGTAATCAGGGATTTGCAGCCCACCCAGGAAATTTTGAATGTTGAATTACCACACTATTCAAAGTATGTATTTTAATTGCTGGGTGAAGTGCATACGTGTAAGCCAACTTGTTGAAAGAGCAGCTGCAGTAGTGTTACCACAATGATATGCAAGCCACAAATCCTGTTGTTGAAAAAGGTTATTCATAAACTGCTTCTATGATATCTTCTGTCTGTGAAGTTAGTTGGGCTTTGGGGGGAAAAAAGAACATCTGAAGTTCTGTTTTACCTTCTCAGCATTAACTCACTGACATTAAACCAAGATATTTATTGCACTTGTAGTTTTAACATTGCAAATCTGCACGTATTTCCTACCCATTTATAGCCACTGCATAGGGATGATGCTTTAAAAAAGCCATCACCTCACTGATATTGTCATAAGCCGAGCATGCAATTGCCTTTCGGGGGAGCCTCGGTGAACCACAGAGGATCTGACCCTGTTTCACAGAATAATTCAGTTTGGAAGGGACCTCAGTCCAACCTCCTGCTCAATGCAGGGACAACTATGAGGTCAGACCAGCTTGCTCAGGGCTTCACCCAGCTGGGTCTCGAAACTCTCTCTGTCCTGCCTCTTCCATTGCTTAACTTGCCTCTTGGTGAAAAAGTGGGGGTTTTATATCCAGCATGAACATCTCTTGTTTCAACTTTGCCCTTTGTCTCTTACCCTCCCACCATGCACCGCTGTGAACATCCTGGCTCCATCTTCTTGATAACTTCCTTGCGGGTAGTGGAAAGCCCTCAGTTCCCCATGAAGCCATCTCTTCTCCAGGCTGAACAAGTCCAGCTCCCTCACCTTCTACTCACCAGACAAGTGCTCTAGCCCCAGGCCATCCTGGTGGCCCTCCACTGAACAGTCTTCCTTTTATTGATGCCTTTCTTGTATTGGGAGGGGTGGGTAAAACAGTATTATAAGTGCAGTCTAACAAATGCTGGGTAAAGGAGGATGGTAACTTCCCTCAACCTACTGTCTGTGGTCCTGTTATTTACAATCAAGGATGCTGTTAGCCATCATCTCTGCCACGGCACAGGGCTTGCAGTCTGCCAAGACCCCCAGGGCCGTCCCTGCAGAGCTGCTCCCAAGCCCTCAAAGTGTATCACTGCAGGGGGAGTCTTCTCTTCCAAGCGCAGGATGCTGCATTTATTCCGGTAGAATTTTGTAAGGTTCCTGTTGACCCATTCTTCCAGATTGTTTAGGTCCCTCTGAATGGCAGCCCTGCCCTCAGGTGTATCAGTTGCTCTGTCCAATTTGGTGACATCTTCAAACTTCATAAACATGCACTCCATCACCTCCTCCAGGTCACTGCTGAACAGGACTGGTCCCAGGAGAGACCCCTGTGGTGCTCACCTTGTCATTGACCTCTTGTTAGGGTACAACCCATTATTCACTACCCTCTGAGCCTGACCATCCAAATATTTTTTATGCATCTATTTGTTGACCCATGTAGATCATAAAGTCCTAACTTGGGTACAACAACATTATTATGGAGGACAATGTTGAAAGGCTTTGCTGAAGTGACATGCAGTGGTCTCCCCTCCTCCACAAATCCAGTGATTTTATCTTGGAAGTCAAGGAGATCATCCAGATATGATTTACCTGTTTGGTACTGTCTCTTCTCTGCTCTTTTCTAAAAGAAAGGCAATTCAGCATGCTTACGATCAAGAATTTCATACCTTCTCACAAAGCTGTACTCTTACCATCACAGAATTTTAAATATGCAATGATTTATATGTAAAATACACCTCAGAGCTCTAGAGAGGACCACCAGCAGCGAAGCAATGACTAATGCCTGTAAGTGAGACCATGGCCTCAGCATGCTTAAGAACCAAGGAAGCATGGAAATCGGTAGCAATATACAGACTAATAAATTCAGTGCTTGAGCTGTTCATGTGCCCTGGGACAGGACTGACTGTGCCATTAGCACTTTCACTGGCACTGCTTGGCCTGGGCCAACTAAAACTCTTCCAGATAATTCCTGGCCGGAATTTGGCAGCTGAAACATCCCAAGGACTGCTCCCAATAGGCAATTTGCATGCAAACACCCTGTTTTAGGGACCAGGAGTTTATTAACATAAATGTGGGCTGTTCCAGACCAACTGGCCCCCGAGCCCAGGATATTTCTGGACATGTTTAAATCAACTGTTATATACTGAGCCACTGCAAGCTTTTTTCCCAATTCAGCTGGTTCACATGCAGCTCCATCCTGATCAATGTGTGCCTCTTTCACCCATGAAGATTTAAACTATGAATCAGTTGCATAATATATCTTTTTTTTTTTTAATGTTCATGCTGATACAACCAATCCACTTCTTCCCCTGTGTGCATTTATGAAGGGGAAAGCTACTCCGCACATAATTTTCAAAGTAAGATTGTACATCAGTTGGTGTGATACTGTTTTATTACAAGCAAGAATAAGCACCATCATGTAGCATTTCTTTCCTTATCTGAACAGTATCACTAAACTGATGACACCCAGGTCTAGTCAGAAAGTTAAATTCCTCCCTCATGTATGAACACGACATTCCCACAGGGCTAGAAAGTGTGAAATAATATGGTGAGAGAACTGGCTGCTAAGACAGAGAAAAGTTACTTTCTCCAGTCAGATCGCAGTGATTTTTCAGAGGCACAAGAGACACCCAACACCCATTAAGGACCGATGACAATTAGCCATCCATCCCCATGCAGTGCCCTGCAAGCTCTAGAAGGGGGGATTCTGTGTCCCTGCTAAGATAAAATTCCAAGTGGATGTGTCTAAAGCAGGGGTTAGCAGGTTGCCCACCTCTGTGTCCATTCACGTTTACATATTCACTGGTTCCCTCAGCTGTTCCTGTGGGACACAGTCATACACTGACATCCCAAGTGAATTCAGCAGATGAGTGCTTCTCCCCAGGAGGTAGAAGAGCAGGAAGAGCTTGGAGCTGAAACCTACCTTTAGGTATAACTGAAGCATAGTATGCAAGCTGGTGAGAGAAAGCCACAATGAGATCAGAGTTTTTGTATTGCATTAGTTTTGTTGATAGCGAAACAGTTCCACAGATGTGCTGAACCATGAGACACATAAACACGCAAGAGGAAAGACATATTTTGTCAGTAAACTTTACGTAAATGTAGCATAAATATGAAAACATCAGTAACGAATATGGGTTAAACAAGAACATGGTCAGTTTTCTGTGGGCAAACCAGCTGGTTTGCTGTAATACAAGACTTTTATATTAAATGAGTAGTTTTTAATTACACCAATGAAACTTCTCTTTTGACAGGACTGGTGAAGTCTTTTCTGCATCAAAACATGAGGGAGAGAAGACAATTACTAGCTTTCAGTCATAACTTCGTGTGCCACCAGGAGCTGTGCTGTGAAATTGTGGTGTGCAGAGATCCTCACGGCACCCCTGCCCAGGAGAGGACCATCATGGGCAGCAGCAGAACCCACCTGTGCCAACAGAGACACTACATCCTGTGGGCCAGTTTGTTGTGCTTGGTTTTCTCCTCACTATGCATTTTCTCTGCTCACCCTTTCTCTCACACTACTAAAGCAATTGGGATCACTGTGAAAATACACCATGGCACTTCACTCCAGTGTAGATATGCCTCAGGCCTACAAACTGGACTAGGCTGTTATCAGCCAAACACAGATCTCCTAAGTACATAACACTTACTTCTGTCTGCATTCAAGAACTCCAAATCCATCTGCCTGTCTCAGTCAGCTTACCATGACAACTCACTGATTACGTTAATGAAACATGAGAGGGCTTCATCAGTTCATGAACAACTAGGAAACAGCAACTGACTACAAAGATATTTTCCATCTTTTTTTTTTTTGCCACAGATCAGTCATGTTTGCATTGTGGTGTCTGCTTCCATGACAGAAAGCTCAGACTGGGAAGTGTCTATCTTCCACGTTTTTAATCAGTCTCTAGGACAGCTCTTTTTGCAACCTTTATGATGGACAAAATGACATGTGTTGAGGGAGGACTGAGACCCCTGTTGTATTTAGTTTTGGGGGCTGGACAGGATACTGATTTTATACTAAGATAAGTGGTTTTGTACAAAGATAGCCATGGTTGCATCTATTCTCAGGAAACTAAGCACTCTCTGGGATCTCTGACTGCCATGCTGCAGCTCTCCTTCAGAGGGACACAGCAGGATGAAGCAAAAGGGGAAAATTGATCAACTGGACACAGGACAAAAAAGAATCTCTCTCTGCATTAATGATAGTACAACTTTCGGTCCAGTAACGCAAAAGCCCAGAAGAGGAGCAGGATGGTGAACACCTTACTAAAGTGGCCAAAATGAAGCTTCAACTCAGTTATCTGCAGATGTTCCCTCACCCTCAGTATAACAGCTATTTGTAAACAGAGTATCCGGTCATACATACCCCAGAAAGATGCCACTTACGCTGAATTTTATTTGTATTTATATCTGCTGTACATATTTTTGCTGGAGTTCCAATACATTTTTACTTCTGGCTGCTCAAAGCACACTGACTTCACTTAGCATTGGCAAAGTGTAGGCAAAAAAGCATTCTCTTGCCTAGGCAAGAGAATCTAATTCTATTCTTTAAGTTTTGTCATACCATTTAAAATAACCTTTGTGAGTTTTCAAATTTGTATATATGTATATACATTTGCTTATTTGCAAATGTGTGGAGAAGAATATGAGACAGAAATGTCCTTCCATCAGCTACAAAGGGAGATCTGGTGAGATCATCTGTCAACACCTATCCCATAAATGTTTAAATATGGACAGATGAGAGTGTCATTGATTATCCAGTTCCTTTATTCCGTAGATTTGAGACTAGATGAATAGCAGTTTACCAGAAGCATGAACCCAAGCAGTAAGCTGTCAGTTGCATCCAGTCAATGGAGAGCTGGAAAACTGTCTTTATGCTTAGTCAGCAAGTAGCAGGGAAGTTAGGTGTTGGTTTTGTTGGGTGCAGTATCCTTCCCTTTCTATCCTGAGTTGTTGTACTGCACTGTCACCCTTGTATAGACTGTGCAAATTCTTTGTATACTTTGAGTTCTCTGAATTTTTAAAACTGATGTGTAAATGGCAATTAATAAAAAGAGGAGCACAAAAGAAAGAATGTGCTCTAAAGCTCGTAGAAGTCAGTGTGCAGATACCAGTGACTTCAGAGGGCTCTGAATCAGGTCCTTTGCCTTTAATTCTGTTTGAAGTGAGGACGTAAATCTGAAATGTTCTGCAAAAGCAATAACTTCCTATGCCAATGTAACAAAACTTCTAAGATGTGCCTGCTCGGGAAGTTCATGTCTTTGTGGGACCAAATTAACAACTTCTACTCCTGAATGAGATGAAATTGAACAGAAACTCCTTGTGGAAGACTTTCCAACTATTTATTAAAAGCATGCAGAGCTGATAGAATATTATTCTGCTCCAATTCATTGTTTCTCCAGACTATTCTGCTTTTTTGTTGTGCCAACACATTTTCCAGGACTGGCCTTTGCCTTGCTCTTTTCTTACGGTGGCAGCTTTTGGAGGTCTGTTTCCTTCATGCTACACCACTACACGGCTGCCCTCATGAACATCAGCTCTTACAAATTCCATTTTAAACTCCATTGGTAAATGACACCAGCCTGCATGGAGTTTAAATTACTTGGAGACATCAAAAGCAATGGGCTAGACAATTCTGTGGAGGAAAATGAGGCTAGATGCCAGGTTCATATCATGCTCATATAAAGTCAGTATTCACTGGCTTGAGGTGATTTCTCAGTAATAGGACTACAAACGACTTGGCAGTGTATCTGTGATGTCTCAGAGTTTTATGGTGGCATCATCCAAATATAAACCTACAGACTAAGATGTGCAAGTAAAAGTATTTGCACTATGTCTATGAAGGCAACAATTTAAATCTTCTTGCTCGTTCTCTGTTTGCCTATCTGGAATGAAAATTCTGAGGACAAAGAAATTGGAAATTTCATCTGTAGAGATATTTTAAGTACAGAACCTTTAACTATAAAACAATCAGTTCTTCCTTTATAAAAATATACTTTCATATATCCTCCACCTTCTTGAACTCCATCTATATAATAGTTTTTACCACATCAGAAAATAATTTTTAAACACTGAGAAAAAAAAGTGGTTTCAACTAATGCAGTTGTTCTGGCTACCACAGAAAGAGCAATCTTTCTGTTAGTACTTCCCCTGCATTCCCCCCTCCACTCCCAAAACCCACAGTGGGATCACTGTATGTTTAAATGTGGTGTAGCCTATAAAGCACAGACACAGAACAAGCAAGAGCAAAGGAAAAAAGGGAGCAAGAATCTGTTTGAAGAGAGGGAGATCATAAAATCATTGGCTCTGCAGCTTAAAGATGTAGCAACAGGTTTTGCTGTGGCAACCCAAAGCTCCAGGGAGACATGGAGTATCTGAAGGTACGTGTGGAGTGATGGGGATTACTAGTAATTTTTGTGTTCCTGAAAAGGTACAACACAGGAGCTATGCAATACTACAAAGCTGATGTTGTTGAACAAGGTATCATGATTTGGTATAAATATGCTAAATAAATATTTATTAAATAAGTATATGTTTATTATATTACTTATATTTATTAATGTTGTTATTAAATAAATATTTTGGTATTTCCAGTCCTAAGCACTTACAAAAGTCACCGGCTTTTCTAGAAGGAAAAATTATATTAGTAACTTCAAGATTATTACAAAAAAAGAGAGAGAGTTTTGGGATCTTCCTTGCTGTCTCTTTTTCAGAATTTAGATTTCATATACCCAAATTTCCTCTATAATCAAGAATGGTTATGTGATGCTGCTTTCAGAGCAAGGTTTCTTTCACAGGAGATGCAGAAAACCATTAAGTGGAAGACCATCAGGACCAACAACACTAAGTATTTTTGGTTGCTTTTTTCAATTGTTCATTTTTAATTGTATTTCATTTTAGCCAACCGTGATGTCTATCTTCTAAAATGTTCCCCAAATGCATGTCATTGATTCTGCCTTTCTGTATTCTTAACCAGACAACTGATCTCACTCTCATTGGATTTTACCAAGTAGGGGCAAGTGCCTCTGACTACCAGTCCCTCCAGACTAGAAGACTGTTCGCACTAGGTAACTTCTAAATACAGGGGACAGTTGGCTTGTAGAGAGTTATGTAGGCATTGTATAATTACATACAAGTAACATGAGGGGAAGAAAGCACACAAATCTGCTTCTCTGCAGTCATAATTTTGTCAAAAATCAACAAAGGGAACAATTCCAAGTTGCCATCTATCTTTGTCACTGCCTCTGCATCAGAAGTAGATCAAGTACTACCTGCTGGGGAGAATATACAGCAAAAGGTTTAATCCTACTATTACTACTACTAATAATAAATAATTTATCCTACTGTAATGCAAACTGAAAGAGGCTAAAATCAGAGCAGCACATGGCAATCACGCTACTTGAAGTTTGGCTTGTTCATGCAGTCACGAGGGCTAAAAAAACAGAGTAGAAGACTGAGCTATCACATGTCAATGGGCCACCCCAGCCACCAAATCTACAGCAGAGCATCTTCATCTACTGCTGCTTTTAGCCATTAACACACTCCCAGCAGGGTGCAGTAGGTGAGATAATTTTACCTGCTCAGAATAAACCATCTTTTGGTGTGCGTAAGGTTACACAGTCGTTGGCAGAAGCTTGCAATAAGTGTTGGGTAATGAACTAAATGGTAATTGCTATGTATAAAGGATTTTTAAAAATAAAACCCACATTTAGAAAAGTAAATGTCATACCAGGTGCTTAAAGTTAAGCATCCTTTAAGAAGGAAATAATCATGGCTTCAGTTTTCCTGCCCATAAAATGGAGGTAATGTTACATAGCCATTTTCTAAATTACTACAGGATGTTTAGATGGGAGTCTCTACATTAGTGCACGACAGTGTTATTTTCAACCTCTCTCCACACAATATTAAGTGCAATGCTTCCAAAAACATGCCCTGTCTACACTGCCGCAGAGTCAAGTCTGATTTAAGAAAAAATAAAGGAGAATGAGTGATCAAGCACACATTACAGCTGTGCCACTGGGTCAGTAAATGAGAAGTTAAAATAAGAAGTTCATTCAATAAAATATTGATTCTGGAAACAGATTACAGGAAATCATACCATACCACTAACTTAATTTATGAGTATTTATATTGCAGGAATTATACCAATATATCAAACACAATGCCTTCAACCTTAGTTCAAAAGATAATTTTATCTCTAAGCTTTAACAACAAGGCTGAAAATAATTCAGATTATATGGGCAGCATTTTAGCAGCCCATTTTCATCTGCTTTAAAAGCAACACTCTAATGCATGATGGTTAAGGATCAAGTTGGGATTATGTGGAGAATGTTAAACATATACTGAGTAATACATCTGTTTTGAATAAAAGATGTTGCATAGAGTTCCAGTTCTTTTTTTTTTCAACTCTTTGCTGTATGTGTTGTAGCTGCTAAGTGAAACCACGCATCAGATAAATACATCACTTCAGCAACAGACTGCTAATCAATTGTCTGACATGTTCTGAAATATGTGGGTTAAAAATACTTGGGGGCAAAGAGTTTTCTAGTTTGGAAGAAAACTGTTTCATGTTATCCTGTGGTTCATTCTTCCATCTCTGAGCTTCTAGGAGTGCTACCATTGTCTCTAGGCTGGTGCCAGATCTTTTCCTCCATGGTGGGAAAACAGCAGACCTTATGCCATGTTCTCTGCCCATTTACAAAAGATAGTCTGCAGTCATATCTGCTGACCTGTCAGTCTCTGGCCAACAAACAGGTTGCTCCCAATAAGAGAACCACTAATACACTCTGATTGATTGCTATATCTTAAGACTTGAATATTGTTTTCAAGCAATCAATTTTTCAGGAAACTAATTTAGAAATTCTGATACTTGGATTATTATTTTTTTAAAATCTTCAGTTGGGATAGGAAATGGAAAACTCTCCATAGCATACAGTTTGTCAGAATTACTGTGTTTGACTCACTAATAATTTCATTTCAATAATGTCAAAGCATTACACTGTAACATATTGATGTTAAATATGTACATTATCAAACCTGTATGATAATAAAATCACTAACTAGCATGTCTAGTTCCTAATATTCAAACAAAAATACTTTTAATACTTTAATACTTTCATTGAAACAACCATTTAGGACTTTTCTTGGTCCTTGCAGGGGGCCACCAAAGAAGCCCCCCTGTAGCATCAGAGGGCATCACTTCCTCCTCTGCTCCCCTTCCCCTATTGGCTGACCTTTGTGTCCAGACCTGCTACCCACCCCCCCTGGATACATCCACAAGGAAGTGCAGACGTTAATCTCAGGGGCAAATGTGACAAATACGAATCACAACCCAGTGCCTGCTTCTCTTACAGGAAGAGAGGCCTTCTCTATAACATCTGAGAAGGCTGCCACTGGACCCATAGCCAAGACCCTCCTGAGGACAGGCCAAAGGCTACAGCCGCCCCAGCAGTGCAGGCTGCTGGGAGAGCTCTGCCACCACTTTCATTGCTCTCAGTGAGTCCCTAACAGCGATGGTCTGAGGGCTGGTGGGACTGTGTTTGGTGGGACTGTGTTTGATGGGACTGAGTGGATCCTATGCTGATTGCCCAGCATATTGCATGAGCAGTGACTGCACCTCCCACAGCTTACTCTAGAAGATGAGGGATGCTTTGAATCCCACAATCTTCTGTCTCAGGTGACTCCTGTGCAAGGCTAGCCCCGCACAGGCCCTGAAGAGCTCCTCTGCCTCTTGAGCCTCCCTGGCCACTTCCCACCCAGCAGTGCTGTAAGCCTCCATGATGCCTGTCCAGTGTAGCTCCACACAGTGCCCCCAAGACAGTTGTACAAGGTCATATTCCTCTCATGACCTTTCCCAGCGACTAGACCACAAAGTGGCTGCCCCTCTTACCATCACAGGACTGGTGAGGAGCCAGCCTGTACTTCAAGCTACAAGCAACTTGGTTCACTAGGTACACAAGTTGGAGACTTCTTCATGGAGCAGTAGGCATAGGCACAGGCACAGTACAGGGTTCCCAGACCCACATCACTTCCCAATACAAGAGAAAATGGGTGCATGCGAGTGCTGTGTGTGCTAGGCTGCAGCCACTCTTCTGGTTCCTCCAGAACTTCCTATTGAATTTCTGGCAGCATTCCTCCTCTTTTCTCACTTTTCATACCCTCCCTATCTGCAGCCTCACTTCCTTGTCTTCACAGGAGCTCTCTTGTCAGCCTCCTCACGGGGCAGAGGAGGAGAGCATTTAGTTTTTTATTTCCTAATGAGGAAAAAAAAACAGTAGAAACAGCTGCCCTACAAAGGCCTAGAGTCTAAGATAGGTGCCCTGATACTTGCCCTGAATACTCATCCAGCCTCCAACTGACTCCACTCAGGAACCAGAGGTATTTTCTAAGTACTGAGTAGTTTAAACTCATTTGATGCCCTCTACTTCTTATACTAGAGAAAAGAGTGAACAATCTATCCCCCTACAGCTTCTTCACTCCACTCACTCCTATTTTATCATTGTTCAGTGACCTCTTTTCCATGCTAAAGTGCTTTGGACAATTTATTTTGGTCAAAGAGCATGACAGCCATGTTTGTCTGCCACTACTGCAACCATGTGAGCCTTTTCACATTCATCTCAGGAAGAAAGAGTAACCAAACAAGTCCACGTACACTAAAGGGTCCCGGATCCTGCTAGGTCGCAGGATCTTGACCATTCCTACACCAACAGGTATCAGAGACAGAAAGCTCAGTAAAAACATAATCATCACCTGTCACCCAGACTGATCCTGGGCTGACCTTCAAATATTTCCTCACTGGTATTGTAATTCTCTGTGGTTTTCTGACAACCTAAGGCAGATGCATGTGATGAAAGCAGACATACTTTGAACCTGATATACTGCTGTTATGGTTTTGTGCAGTCCTTTTGCTGTGACTGTGAAGCAGGCAGAGAGTTCTTACTCACTGTAGTATCTGCTAAACTCCAGGACCATTTACAGGCCCACTGGGATCTGGCTGAAGACCCAGCTCCTTTCTCCTACATAGAGCAATCCTCCTAGGACAGACTCTTTAGGATAAGAAAGCTGCCAGCAGTGCAATGGCATAAATGCTTGGTGTTTCTGAGGTAAAGAAAACCTAGTCACATCAGCAGATGTTCCTCCAGCCAGTGGAAACTGGCACAAACAAGAAATGTAACTTCCAGGGGGAAAAAAAGTTGATTTATGGAGTGAGAATTTTCAAAGAGGCTCTTGCAGTTCAAAGGGACACCTACTGCCAGGCCTGCCAGCTACTCTTACTGTCTTCTCAGCGCCCTGTTCTCAGCATCTTTATCTCCTCCATGTTCTCACACAAGGTGTGTCACAACTACCAGCCTAAGTAAACTTCAGACTAGGATCTGTCTACAGTTACAGTCACTGTGAGTGTTACACCAGCACAGCCATGACAGCGGAGCTCTGCAGTGTAGGTGCAAGGTTTGCCAACTGAAGGACATTTTGTGCCATTATAGTTACGCTAGGCTCTGAACCCAACAGGTTAATATGGCAGCAGCTTTCTCCTGGCAATACAGCCGTGTCTACACCAGGAACTTTGCTGGCTGAGCTCCACTGAGCAGGAGGAATTTCTGATTTTTTCAGAGCCAGGCTAGCATCTTTGTGTGAGCAAAACTTTCTAATGTAGGCCTTGTCCTAAAAGGAAAATCTCTAACACCGATCTAAAAAGCTCAGTTACCTCTGCATGTGAGCTTGCACGCGATAAGCTTGCATGACCCTCAACTCTAACTATAAAAAAACCCTGAATTTCTCTCCTCCTAAAAAAGGAGGTGCGAAGACTGGTGACACTGGTGGGTCACAGGAGAAGTCAGAACTGCTTCACTAGTTTTTCTGTCATAGCAGCATTTGATTGCTGCACTAACAAGACAATCGGTGAAGCTTCTTCTTACTGCTGGTACGTGAGAGACATGGAATCATGACGCATATTAGAGCAGAATCAGCTTCAGCATTGGAAAGCAGAGAAAAAACACCCACTTTTTTTAGAACCTGTAGGACCACAGCCATGCAAAGTCTTTTTAAAAAAGGCATTTAGTTAATTTGTTTAATTGCTGGGCTTACAGATGTCCTACTTTCAGTTCTAGTAGAGGAATGGGAAAGTTACACAAAATTAATATGCACTTAGAAATTAATCACACATTGAACATTAATGCCAGATTATCTGTTTACTTGTTGATATTTAGGGTTTTTTTGCTATAGGACCACATTTGCCTTGCCAGAAAAAAAACCAACAACCCTCTTTGTATGAAGCTCCTCAGAGAAATAACATAAGCTGGAGATCTTACCCTGTTTGATAAACAGTATTGAGTAGGAAACAAAGCGACATGAAAGGGCTTTTCTTCATGTGCTTCTTGTTAGAAATGGCAGGTTGTTCTTCCTTATAGTTATATGTGGCTTACTGCAGCATTTTGTTTTAAAAAGCCACAGTATATCCTGCATACCTCACTCCAGAGAGTCAGATAGAAAGATTAGTCAACAAAAAAAAGACCAAAAACCAACCAACCAACCGAAAACAAACAACAACAACAACAAACCAACAAGTAATGTGTCATCCCTATTTACTTGTCAGGCTCATACCACTTCACTGATCTCTGTTTTGAACTGCTGTCACCAGGTGCACCCTCCACTATCCTTAAGTGCCTTGTAGCCTTTGCAGATATTTTTTCTGACTCACTTGATTTAAAAACAAAGCAATCTTCACTGAGAGAAATTCTGTAATTCATGTGACAGATACCTTGAACGAGGACCAGTCAGACGTCTTAAGTCGTGTCAAATAAATAAACAGTGCCAATGCAATATTAATACTGGCCATTTTATAAATTAGGACAATGAAAAAGGTTTTGAAACGTAAAATGAGACTCTCTGTATTCAGGCAGTATATTACATGGCTTTGATTACTAAAAATATGTACATTAACGTGATTATTGTTATTTTAAGTGAAAAATCATTAAATGTACAGGCTATGCAGAGCATAGTTGAAGGCACAGACTTGTAAAAAGCCTATCTTTTGCATTTCCTGGCTTAAAAAAACCACTTGAAAACTTGATACCTTCATAAAATCTGCAATATGGTCCATTAATAATAACTCAGTGTTATGTAAATTTAAAATCTGATGCCAAATATTAAGAGTGCCAAGTTAACACTGACTTGCAGATAACTATTATCATGGTGGAGAGTTTTTCCTGGATAATAACTCATTCACTGAAAATGCAGTTTTCACAAATCAAAGCAATCCTTAACTCATGTCAAATCTGGCAAACACATCTGAACATTTTTTTTCAGTGATGAAAATCCTTTGGCTCTGTTAATTCAGTAGATGAAGAACGTTCAAGAGCATGACCCCACAGGGCAGAGATTAAGGCATTGGTAACTCCAGGTAACTACTCAGTGGGCTACCAGTAAAAGGAGAGGGCAAAGGAGGAATAACAAAAATTACCATCTACTCCTATTTATCCAGATATATCACCCTCTTTCTTTACTTTCATTAAAAGTGGCCAGAAATACTTTGTATAAGACATTTATGTTGATACGCCATTCCTAAAATGTTTGAGTTTGGTTCTACCTGAACCAATGTTTAAAACCTCAGCATGGCTGCTGAAACCAAAACATCATTTATTCACCTGTTTTTTTAAATTGGTACCTTTAGTAATGCATTTTCCAGGTCTCTCTTCCTTTAGGAGAACCTGTCTTGCAGAACCCTGCCACATCCAGAGAAACAGAAAGCAATAAAACACAGCCAGGATGCAAAAATCTCATTGCTATGCACACGCAGGGACAGGAAGCAGAAACAACATTATCAATAACTAAGAGAATTAATACAGAGCCTAGCTTTTACCATGAAGCACAAGTTGCAGGCACTGTGGCCAGCATATTCATCGCAGAGAAAAGCAGATTTTTATCAGTTAGAATGCTTCATTTCCATACGTAATACAAAAACAAAACAAAACACAAAACACTCAATATCTGAACTGCCTAGTCTGTGTACATGGTGATCGATCAGGCTCTGACCATCCGCCTTTGCTGAGATCAGCCTCTGAGCATTCCTTCCTCGGCTGCATTTAGAATTAATCCCAGATGATCCAGATTAGGGGGAGCTGAAACCCAGATTAGATACCACTCCCATTTAAAATATAAACCCAATAAAATTATATTAGTATATTTCAGAGGCTTCTAAAACAGTCCACGTCCATTTGACTGACTGAAGAAGGAAAAAGAAATCGCAACAAGTTACGAAGAAGGGACCTAGCTGGGAACCTGTTTTTCTGGGGTTTGTGGATGCCTTACTCATTTCACTCTTTTCTTTTCTTTTACAAATTTCCTGGTTTAGACCTTTTAAGAAAAAGCTGTCTTTAAGATGCAAAGAAAAAATTTTTTCTCAAGAATCAGTAATACTCTCTAGGGGTTGTTTTAGGCAATTCTAATTTTACAGTTTCCTCTTCACATTGGATAACGATCTTGGATAGTGTCAGAGATTTGGTATGTGCACAAGATCTTGGCCCTGGAATATTAAGTTGTCATAGCTACTTTGGATGGTTTCTAAACATGACCAAATCCTCCACAGGATCCTTCCCAAGTTTAAAGGGCTCTTCTGTAAAAGCTGGTTCTGTGTGCTTCAAAGCAAGTCTCACCGTTTTGCCTATATGTATCTGTACAGCTGATGTAAAGAAAAACAGTCACTAAATCAATTACAGGGCAAGTTTTCAAATAAATAACTAAATAACTAAATAACTAAATAAAAGGAGTCCAGGACTGCTTAAGAGCAGCGTTCCTCATACTTAAACAGCACATTTTCATGGTCTGCAGGGGACTTCTCTTTAAAAAACAAGAGTTTGCAACTGTGTGTGTAACACAGTTTTTTAGGTAAAGAGTTTGTTGTTGTTCTTTAAATATACACTTTTTAAAAAAATATATAAAATAGGAAAAGCATGGGAGAGAGAGACTACAGACCAACTAAGAGAAAGCTCATCATCTGAAAATAGAAGGAAATGGTCCAATTCTTTGATGCAGACTAGAAAATAAATCCTGGTTTGGTCACAGCACTGTAAAACTGGAATAAATTCATCAACACTGGAGATGCTGAGCTGGAATTATACCAGAACAGCTAAAAGCAAAGCTAGGCCTTTAGTTTTGCATTTTGTTCAGCTCTTTTATAACTTGAGTAGAATCATAAATCCGGAGCTCATCATCTCTGGGAGTATACAGAAAACTAAGTCATTTTCTCCTGGGCTTAAAGATGGAAGAATGGTTTAATTACCTTTAGCTTCAAAGCAATAATCTTGGTTGGAAGGTACAGTTGTACTTTAGAATATGATATTATAAACCCCCTGACTCAGGAGAAAGCAACATTTTCCAAACTGCATTTTACCCTGTATCTTCAGGTTAGCCTCCATTCTTTTCCATTTTCAATGCAAGCGGTGAGAGCAGAATAAATTGTGACCTTGAACTGTTAAGAGAAGAACAGAGATTGTTGATTCCAGAGGTAACTACAGGGTAGATTCATACCAGAGAAGATAAAAAGGGACCTCTAGTAAATGGAAGTTGGTTTGGAACAAGGTCTTCAGGAAGAACTATTGACATAAAATACTGCTATTGAAATACAAAAAAATAAAATAAAAATAATAATAAAAAACCAACCCAAAACCAAACCAAAACCCCCAACAAACCCCGCTTAGTACATTAGGTCTGCTTTGAGTAGGAGGTTGGACCAGATGACCTCCGAAGTCCCTTCCAACCTAAATCATTCCATGATTCTAAACAAACTGGAATTTTTCTTGTAAACATATTTGTTCAAGAGATTAAAAGAGATTTAAAAATTGATATTGATTGGATAGGTAGTTACTGCTATAGCAAAATTTACAAATAGTCACTTACAAATAGCAAAAATATTACTCCCTCAATAATACAAAAAATAATGGCCTTATGGTTTGACCATTCCAGTAAAGTCTGGTCAGAGAAAATATAATGCATAACTCTTTTAACATTTTCCTTAAGCTTTCCCACTGATGAAACACAACTTTTTGGCCAAGTATATCACTTCTTCTCTCTCAGTTGCAGTCCTTTTGTTGAATTCCAGAAGACCCAAGGAAACAATGTTGTTGAATACAGAATTTTATGAATGTTATAGAGTAAGGGCCTATTGGAAAACGTTTTGGTGTATAACTTCTAGGAAATTTAGTCTTAATGTGGGATATGCATCACGCATGAACAGGGCACTTAATTTTTATTGCCTGGTTGGTTAAGTTAATTATGTTATAACTGCTAGCAATTTTTCATCGAAACAGGAGGCCATTTCACCATACTTTTTTCCTTTTGCTCCACTGGAGTGCACTGGAAAGTGTCACAAATGTGGACAGAGGAGCATTGTTAAATGGTGGTATTTGTGCTCATGAATTCAATCTAAAATGAAGTTGTTGTAAACCAACAACAAAATGGAATATAAGGTTGACATTAAGGTAAAGGAGTGGAATTTGCCACAGTGAAGTAATGAAAAGAAGAATATTTTATCAGCTTTATCTTCAGATGTGTATTAGGTGAAAAACAAGTAATACACAGGTTTTTTCTATTGATTCTCCTATTGCACTTGTGTTACTTGACAGTGCTTCAGGGTTCCAGCTGCAGATAGGAACATGGTTAGGTGCAGTAAGAAACAAAAGCAACAACAAAAGAGTCACAGAGACTCTGCTGATGCCGCTGCATGTGTACAGACCCAGTCTTGCATTGCTTCCCTACCTAAAAATCCCACTGAGATTTCTACTTCCATCCCACTCAATCTAATATCCACAGAGAGAGTCAAAACGGACTGTCACACTAATTTGAACAATAAATATAATATTTCTTCCTATTGCAGTTAAAGTATGTCCAAAAAGCTCTATTGGCAAAAATCTGGTCATTTTTATGCTTGCGTTTATGTACAGATCTATAATCTCATGAGCTATTTTGGTATTCATCATATCCATCTCTGTGTTTTCCAGAGTTTTGATGTGAAGCTGTTTTTATATCTTCATGCAAGTCTCTGAATCAGCAGCAGTTCAGGTCCTGAAGGTATGGAAGGCACAACTGGCTGTAATCACTAGCTGCAAATATTTAAGCTCACTCGTGTTCCAAAAAGAAACTGAACTGCTTTCAGTGATTAAAGGTAGATATAAGTAAGCACTTTCAGGGTGCAATTATAGAGCATCTTCACCCTTCTTACTGGAGGAAGAAAGCTACTATTGACTTAAAGGGCTTTGAGCTTCTGCTGGTAGTCATCCATGAACAGTTGGGACCACTTTTGACCCACGACACGTGAAACAGTGATCTATATGGTACTGCTGTTGTCCTAAGAGATATCTGGTTGAGATGTTCTTCATGATCAGGCCCAAAGCACAAGGAAAGGTTACTCAACTGCTATTAAATGTACAAGTACCGTTATAGAAGTATTTCCTGTTTCCTCCGCTTTCATCATGGCTTTGTTGGTAGTATTTCTTTTTTCTCTGAAAAGGCCACAGTTTAAACCCTCTCACAGAAAGATATCTTTCCTTCATACAGTTTTATATCCTGACATTTTTGGCTTTGGTTTCCCTTGTAGTACACCTTTAAACATTTTTAGGACACACACTTCTTACAAGGAGCAGCAGATATTTCCTGAGGCAATGAAAGTGCAGAGACAATGAAAATCTCCTTCCTCACCAAGACGTATACTGACCCCTCTCATTTTACTTCTTTGGGGACTTGAGGGGGTGGGTTGGGTTTTTTCTTTCTTCTCTAGCTCTTCATGAATTATCACCTACTTGGAAATATGAATTTGGAAAAACTGGCCTGTCTTTTTTCAGATGAGGGCAGCTTAGCACCAATACTTGTAATCCTGGGCCACTACACAAGATGCTGTAAAGTCACCAACCATACAGACAGTTCCTCTCCTGAAGAGCTTACAGTTAACTGCCTGACAAGAGATCACAGTTGGACACAACACATGCACACACAAAAATAAAGAAAAGAGAGACCTGTAGTGGTATTTGGCAAGAGGTCAGGTAAATTGTCACTTGGAAAATACTCCCTTCTTAGAAGACCACTGATAAGGCCTGAGTGACTGCACGAACACTGTTCAGTTGTGATTACCCAGCCAAACTAACTCCTGGGGAAGACAAGCAAACAAACAACTAATTCATGGAAATTGTGTTTCCCTCGATGTGTCCCTCAGTAAGAAGAGAGGGTGCTGGACAGGACATCCAAGCAACTCAGGAACACAAAGAGTTTCAATTTTGAACCCTGGAGCCCCTGTATACGTGGAGAAGGAAACCTCCCTGACCTTCCCAGAGCACGGTATTTTGAGGGCTTTTTCTGCTACTTTTCTCTCACTTAAACCTTTTTAAAGCCACCACCAAGGAAGGAAGAAGATCCAAAGATGAGAACTTACAGTTCTCTGAGGTTCCTCAGGTAGAAGACTTGGTACAGCCTCTGAAGAAGACAGTTTCCTCCTCCCGTGTCCCTCCTCCCTCTTCTTACCCCTGCCTTGCCACGTAGTGCCTCCATATTCTTGGAATACTTTGATTTGAGCATAACTGTAACTAAATCCTACGCTACACTCCAGTAAGGCTAAGCTAAAAGGCCTGATGAGGAAATGCTGCTGGGAAACATCTGTGCTTTTGTTTTATGCAACCGAAGAGTTAAAATTATTTTCATAAATACCATAATGTATAAAAGCTGTGAACACCCAACTGTAGTGTCAGACTTCCAAATTGTATAAATCTATTTGTCTCTCATATTAGTAAATGTTATTTGAACAGAAATAGCACATTGTAACAGCCTAACAAGAAGCAGTCTTTCTGATGACGTTTGAGACTTCTTTTCTCCACTGTATGGAAATATTTAAGACTTAAAAGATTTATATTACAACATAGCACTTAAAATGGCTCAGTCCTGTTCCCACTAAAGTCAAAGAGCATATTTACTGTCAGCTTCAGTGAAAATGGCATAAGGGCTAAAAGGCATTTTAACATTCTCTCCCCTATTTTGTTCTAAGAATCCAGAAGGTTCTCCAAAGGCCCCCCACCCCTCCAAAAAAAACCCAAACAAACAACTTCAAGGAAGTTATCAAGCGTTAGTCACTGTCATGGTCAGACTGTAACATCCATTGAGACCTCTGCGCAGGTAACTGTACATGTGCTCTGAATATCAGGGTTCCACCACGTGCAGCTCACTGAGCACAGAGAAACACAGTGTATTCCCAAGTTTATTATTGGAAAGCTTCCATGGCCTTTTAGGATCCTTTCTCACAATATCCAACACACTGTCTTATTTGATTTGAGACAAAAATTCTCACCTTATGCACACTGTTCAAAGATATAACTCAACATGAACTAGTAAGTAATAAAATGTAATCCTTTAAAGGGATACGAGTTTGAGCAAACTCAGCAGCCTTTGATCCGTTTTCTTTTTTTATGATCGACAGATGCCAAATTAAATGAGATAAACAAAGAAACAGGCTCATAAATTTTTAAAATCCATGTTTTAATTTAAATAATGCAAGGACAAACACCATTTCTCTTCAGCTGAGTTTTTCCACCAGCCTCTAGTATTTAAATGTTTTTCTTTGTTGGTGTTTATGTTCTATGCTTGTTTTATTTAATATTATTTTAGATCATGCATGTTGCATTTCTATTGAGCCTTTAGTAATATGTGGATAGCAAAAGCATATTTAGCTTCTTAATAAAAGTTTACAGGAAACATGGAAATGACGTCCTAATATTTAGTTTATTCTTCTTTCTTCTGTTTTTGAGCTTGGGTTTGTTGGGGTTTTTTTCTTCTCCTGTCTTTTAGATACTTCCCTGCTATGGTGCCCTAAATATTAATGTAACAGCAGAAGATTTTCTCTAAAGTATGCTCCACTGCATTTCTCAGCAGTGTATTTTCCAAAAATTTGTTTGACATCCCTTAAAATATCAACTACAACAGGGCACCAGTCCTCATAATGTGAACGAATATAACCCAGGCAAACTGGGGCATATCTGCCCGCCTTGTTAACTGCATCCACTGGATTTATCTGACCACATATATTTATTTCAAACAGCTAGTTTTCAATTGGCGTATCTAAAAGCTGAAATGAAGGGAAAAAAAAACCCACAGGAATGAAAAATTATGACATTTCTCAATTAGCTGTATAGTTCCATATATTTAAAGAAAACTAAGGGAAAACTAAACTTGCAATGAAGCCACTAAGCTGGGACGAAGGTAATTTTTTTTTTAGTTGCTGGTTTGATCAAAGTCTGATCTACTGTGCATAAGCCCAGAGCCCACACTGATGGGTTCTTGATCTAGTTTGGTAGTGCTAAATGTAGCACAAATACATTGGTCACGAAGAAAGCATGTTTATGTGCTTCCTAAAAGTGACATTTGAAAAAAAAGTCTGAGCATTTTTTGATGTAGTAGTATGCATCGTATTAGAACAGGAGCTGCCTGATACCAACATTCAGGCCTGTGTCTTCTTTTCTTTTTAATATGTAAGCAGCAAGTAGTTTCTGAAATACTTGCATTGTAGTTTTCAGCTGAGCACATTTCAGCAAGTAAGGGGGACGTGCATAGGGTAAGCAGCTAAACTGCTTCCTAAATATTCAAGTGAGAATTAATACTCAAAGAGTCAGCTGCTCATCAGAATCTGGAGTATGATGTTTGGAAACAGACTGCTATAAGAAATAAATAAAGTAATAATAAAGATTTGCCCACCTGCTTTTTGTTATAGTTTCTGTTCAGTACATTTATAGGTATAGGTATATAAACACACACACTTTACCATGTATGAACAAGACAATTTATACTGAAAAAAAACTTCCAGATTGCCATTCTGATCTTTTTTTCAGTGAATGATCAACCTACATTGCCATGAAAACTGCGTCTCAGTGGGTGAGCAACAATATTTACATATGCAGATAAACACAAGAAACAGTCTTGCTGAAGTTTAGGGTTTATAATCCCCTGTTACTGGTAAAGTCTTCTATAATTTCCTGAAGTATTTGCTGTTTGGGCTGAGGTTACTTATTCTTGTAATACTCTTTGAACTGGGACAAACTCCTCTAGCATGGTATTTCCCTGCCAGCGGTTTAAAAGCAGGCAGGTGCTCAGCACAAGGCACAACGCAGTCTTATAAGTGCGCGGTGGTGCCTGTGCCAGCCTATAGGTCCGAACAGTAACGGATGTAACAACACAGCATCCGACACACTCATTAAGGCACAGAAACACATCGGCCACAAATACGATGCCCTCGCAATGTGCTTCTCTGACAGTTGGCACGGTAAACCTAATTTTGAATTTCCTTAAGTCTCAGCATAGAACAACTTTGACTGTGTGTCATTAATACAGGGGGTTGGCTTCGCGCTCATTAGGCACCAAGCTAAACACTACAGGTGTTCCAGTGAAATCGTTTTGAGCATTTTACTCGCTTCTTTTCCTCTGGTGTCGTGCTTCAGCGTTGCTCGGTTCGAAGAGCCCTAAGTGACCCTTTAAGCTTAAACACAGCCAGACAAACTTTTATCCCAGACAATTATGGGGGAAAACACAGTAATGTCACGCAAACGTGATCCAGTGACTTAATTAGAAACAAGTTAGCGGAGACAGAGAGAAGCTGTAAATCTCCTGAGACTCCTTGGGGGGCTGTTGCGGGAGGGTGAAGCCCTCTCAGTGCTAGGAAAGGGCCATACAAGGGCAGGAAAAAACAAACAAACAAAAAACCAACCCGCATTTTACCGAAGGAAAAAAAATTATAATAACGCTGTATATTTTTCGAGGAAAATATTTTAAAAAGCCTTTAGGGAGAGAGCGCAAAGAGTTAACCTCCAGCAGCGCTGGGAGGCCGGCGGCAGCCGCAGCCTGGGAAGGCTCCCGGCGCCCTCTGGTGCGAGGCGGCAGCAGAGTGGAAATTTCCTTTGGAAACCAGCTTTGTTTCAAAGTTCAGCCAGATTAAAATGACTCTTAAACATGTCGACGGGACGAGGAGTAATTTACCCGAGCGACGAGGCGGGACAAGGGGAGCCTTGCTTGGGGGGCAACTTAGTTTGGAGGTGATGGGGAGGGAAGGGGGAAGGTTGCTTTGTTTTTTGGTTTTTTTTTTCTTGATTTCCCCCCCCCCCCCCCCTTATTTCTGCTCCAGAGGCTCAAGTTGAGCCGGCTGCGATAAGAAGAAAGGAGCCTTGAAAACCGGGCGGTGAATGAAAACATCCCAGGCTCCTCGGAATAATGGTTGCAGCGTGACAAACATCTTTCAAAAAAAAAAAAAAAAAAAAAGCACACACAAAAAAAACCCCAAACAACAAAAAACCAAAAAACCCCAACAAAAATCCCCTGTGCACGCCTGTTCTCTCCGGTCTGGAGCTTTCATGGGAGGGCTAGCCTAAACGAACACGAAGTAGAAATGCCTTCTTCCTACATGACTTTAATACTAAGCGGGGAGAGCCTCAAAAAAATAAAAAAATAAAAGGCATTCTTGATTTCAAGCACCTCTCCTTTAAAATTGGAGATACTGCAGCCGACACCCTTCTTTTAATTTCCAGGAGAGTGAGGAGCCCTCTCTGCTTTCAGGCTGCGAATTCAGATTTTTTGTATCTTTGCAATAAATAACAAGTAATTTGTAACTTTTGCGAAAAAAAAACCGTACGCACAAAACAAACGAAAAGGGGCCGAGAGATCAAAACCGGAGAGCGAACCGCAGGGTTATTCCTTTAGGTACCTGTTGGGGAAATACACTCTGGTTTTAACCCCTTAAAAAAAAAAAAAAAAAGAAAGAAAGAAAGGGTGTGTGTGTGTGTGTGACTGGGGGGGTGGAGGCAGCTTCCCAGCTCATCTTTACCAGCTGTTTCTCCTATACTCCCAATACCTCCCCAAATGGCCCATCTTCCAGCAAATGCATCCTCCAACCCTTTCAGGAGACCTGACAAAAAGCAAGTACCGTTGTTTAGCTGGGAGGTGCCCCGCTGGGGTGGGCGATAGTCCTCGTCGGTACCTGGTTACGGCGATGCTGCTAATGCGGTTTTAGCTCGCCTTTGCCCCCTCGGCATCCTTCCCACGGGAGCAGCAGGCGCTGGGTTTCTCCCTCAGCTAAGGGCAAATTTACCTTTAAAAAGTAAAGAAGAGTTGTGGGTTTTTTTCTTAAGGAGGCTTTTTTTTTTTTTTTTAAAAAGAGGGTTTTAGTTTTGTTTAAAAGAACGCTTTTTAAATAAGTGCTTTCACCTCCCGCCCTGACAACGCTTAAGAAAGTTTGAGGAAATAAGCAGCAAGTCCCTGACGGCCGCTGTGCTTTTTGCATACCAACCAAACGCATTTCCTTGGTGGGGGGAAGAAAAAAAAATACAAACCTAAACAGAATTTATTTAATAAAAGCCAGCAGATTTCTGTTGTGAAGGTGCCGGCAAGGCTCCGCACCTAACCTGGCTTGCGGGCACACACGTATGCGGCTCCTCCAGCCCCAGCTCCCCATCGAAGGGCTTTAAAAGGAAAAAAATAGAGGGGTTTGGTTTTTTGGTTTTTTTTTTAATTAAAGGACCCATTTTGCTGCCAGCGATAAGTCAAAGCAAACTGTCGCTGAATATTTGTAGGAAGGGTCATATGGAGGCGGATTTGTCCTATTAATAGGAGACAGGAAGAGCCGGGAGAGCAAACGCCTGCCCTGAAGACAACGTAGGATGTTATTTGGGGTAATAGATTAAGGACAGACACTGTAAATCAGTGCTTTGTGGATGCTCAAACGCGTCGTTATTTCGCGTTAAATAACATTTTAGAAGAAGCTTCCCCGGCTTTTTGCTGGAAGGATGCGGGATTATTTGGAAGCGGCAGTAAAACGGGGGGGAGTGGGGGGGAACGAATACAGACGAGAGCTCCCTGTCGGGAGGCTAATCGACGTGATAGGTTCTACACGTTCGACTATCACGGGCTGCTTCGCCGCAATTAGTTTTAAATCATAAACATATAAATACAGGAACTAATTATGAGACCACATCGGAGTTTATCTGGAAACGACTGAAAAGTAAGAGACCCTTCCCAAAATGTGTCACTACCTTCCGGGGAAGCCTGTTGATGCTGGAGAATTGACAGACGGCGGCAAAAAAATAGGGCGGGGGACAGGGGGCACCCCCCCCCCCCCAATGTCCCCGTGCTTAGGGGGCAACACACGACACGCTTCTAAAAATCCCGATCCCCTAATTGTTATTTTTGTCGTTAAAGTACTGGCTGAACCCGTAGATGTTTAAGGTAGTAACACGCTATTAAGGAACCTTTAAAACATGCCCTTAACAGATTAAGCAGTAAGCATTGCAGGTAACAAGACTAGGGTAGCTATTAATTTTCCCTAATTAGAAATAATTGTCTTTTAATGAATTCTTTTTACAACAGAGACTTCACAAAACAAGATTTCAGCATTTTTGCTTATAGCTTTTTTTTTTTTTTTTTTAATTTGGGCTTTTACTGTTTGGGTTTTTTTCATTGCCCACGTTGGGTCCATGTTTATTACCATTAATAAGAACTTCCGAAAGAGAAAAAAAATCAAAGCTGGAGGCGATGAGGAGGGCCTGACTGTACTTCTTCAATGAAGTGAAAGGCAAAACTCCTGTTGCCTTTCGGGGGAACAGAACGAGGCCCTTCGAGAACTACTGCTGGGTGTCCCCTGAGCAGGATCCAGGTTTATTTTCCCTTCTCCCTTCAGCCGGGAGGGAGGAGATGGGCGCCCCACACGCATTAGCTGATTCCCCCACGCGTGTGCGTTGGTGGCCGGGCTGGGAGCCGCCCGTCCCTCCCCGGGAGAGGGCTCCCAAAACCCGGGCGGAGCTGCTCCTTTCACCGCCCGAGCGGCACAGATCCGCTCCGAAAGCTCACCGGCACCTCTCCGCAGCCTCCCCGCCAGCGCCCCTGCCTTGGGCGGCCGCGGGGAGAGCAAAGGGGTCACGCGTGGCAGCTGCCGGCTGCCAGCGGTTGCCGCCTCAGTTTGCAGGGAGCCGGAGCAGGACCTCCGGACAGCAAGACCGGCTGACAGACATGCTAGAGTTTCCCAGCGAGCGAGTTATTCCCACGCAGCAGAGACAAGCCAGGGGCTTCGCAAATGTTCTTTCCACGGCGGAGTGAAAGGGGCTTCCACTGAATTGTCCAGTACCCCGAAATATTCGGCTTTCATTCGCGTTTCAAACGAATTATTTTATTAACGACCCCATTAACTCTTTTAACGGCCCGTGTTACTTAATCACCAATGTTCCAGGAAAGCTGTTATTTATTTGAAACTTCATGGCAATTTCCAGTCACTCTCCACTTACCGTGGGTATAATATGCTCTAGAAAAACGAAGCGAGAGGGCTCTCAAACAGAAAAACAGAGTTAGTCCCACATTTTGCAAGACGAACACACTACACTTGGGCTCCTAATTCCATTTTTAATACAAATAAAAGTATTTTCCCGCTTGCTAAGCACACACTATTCCTGCTGATCTCCCTGAAAGGTGTCGGGTACTGAAGCCTTAGGAGAAAACAGGCTACCTTTCAATAAAGGCCTAAGTATGGATTTAAACAGCCGAACTTTAAGCACCTACATGAACAAACAAGAAGCCCTACGAACTCCATTTCAATCCCCGATTCACTGTACCACGCTCCAGAGGTGACACAAACAGATGTGAGCACTGTAGGAGCGGTGTGAGAAAGTTAAATCGGGGGGGGGGGGGGGGGGGGGGGGCGGCAGGCAGCTATCATAAACGAAAAATTATTTTAGGCGATGTTCGCACAGTGACAGCCCCACTGTAGGGCACGATCTGCAAACTCCCTCACCCCCTCTGGAAACCCCGTCCCTACTGCCGGGAATACCGGCAGGGCTGAGCTCCTCTGCCGGTCCCACAGCCCCGGCACAGCCCCGTGGGGAAGGTACATGATGACCCCGTAGCAAAACCGAGATGAGACGGCGAGAACCGAGTGATGTCCCACGACACCCACGATTTCTTTTCGTCCGGGTCCGGCCTTTGCAACCAAAGGGGGCATAAAATAAAACACTCAGCCCGTTAAAACGTAACCGTGATGTGCCTGAAGCCCAGCTCTGGGCCCAGCTTGCAGACTTCAGCTGCAGTGGGACCGATTACGCCCAGGCGGGAGCCACGACAGGAACACGGGCTGGGGCGCTCCGCCGGCAGGGCCGGGCAGGGCTGCGGGATGGGGCCCGCAGGCTTCGTTCCCTGATCGTTATATTAGCAACAGAAATAGCGGAAAGTATTACCGCAGACCTGAACTCACAACATTGTTGACATCTCAGAAAAGGAAATTAAAAAAACCAAAACCCAAGGCCACCACCACCACCGAAAAAAAAAAACCGGAATAAAGGCTTCGAGGGCGGGCGGCGGCAGGACAGCAGGGCGCTCCGCAGGGGTGCAGGTGCTGCGGGGGTGCTCCCGCGGGCCGCTCCCCCCGCGGCGGGGAGGGTGGGACCCTTCCCCCCAGGATGCCCCGCACTGCCGCTCCCGCCGCCAGGCCCGGTGCCGCGCCCGAGAGCGGCGCAGCCCTAGCGAAGGGCTATGCCCCAGGCTGAGGTGTTCTGATTGACGTCTGTTTTATTAAAACCCTGCGTCTTTAAATACTGCGGGAACAAATGAGACCCGAGGTAACGCCAGGTCAGTGGCGGAGGCAGCTTTTCTAGCCGGGCACCGTCTTTAGGTCTGGTTCATACGGCGCTTAGTAAAATGGATTAAAGAGAACGATCCCTCGGTGAATCTAAGCGGTCTGATAAACCATGGTGATGAAATACGGCCGTACCATTCCCTACGTAATACCTCCGCATTATTTTCTAATGGTACATTCCCCGGTTATTACCTCTGCTGGTGACTGACGGCCGCGGGGTCGGGTGCTGGGATTAAAACGCACGGTCTAAACCAGGGAAAGTTTTAAATCCCAAGACCAGCCTTCCTCCTCGCCGACAGTGAAAAATGCCGCGTTCACCAGGCGATAAACCCTCGTTAAAAAATCGTGACACGGGAGCAATGCGCATGTTTTTAAATAATCGGTTGTGTTTCAAGAATTGGTGAGGATTTCAGCAACCTTGTTTTTAAAATACACTTCGGGGCTGCTGAGTATTACGTGTTCAATTACGCGGGAGGCGAAGGGCCGAGCGGGGCGCTCTGGATGTTGGCATTTTGGTCATTTTTGTGAAGAAGTAAGGCGGTACAAAAGGAAAGGAGACCAGAAGCAGGAACAGACGGTCGCTCCACACCCGCTGCAGGCATCCTCGCCATTTTAAACCGTCCCCGCGAAGGCCCCGGTTCCTGCGCATTAAGAAGGAGAGCAGAGGACAGGATTACGTCAAATAGCAATGAAAAGCGTTAACTCGGGGACGGCGATTAATGCAATTTAATTAGCGGGGTACCCGCACAGGCTTGGAGACGGGGGAGGGTGAGCGGGACACCGCCGCTGGGCTCCCACGCAGGCAGACAAACCACAGCCCTGCGCCCAGCCGCACGGCGCCCGTTCAGCGCTGCAGTTCCAGAGAACCGAAAAGTTAATAAAAATAAGAGGACAACCGCAACCCTCTCAAGCCTTTATTTCCATGCAGGGCCCTCCAAGAAAACGAGGCTGTCGCCTGTCATATAGCCCGGCGGAGGGGACGGGACCGACAATAAAGATGTCTGCGTGCGGCCGCAGGGCCCTCCCCCGCCCCGGCGGCGAGGGGGGCAGCGGGGCGGCCAGCCGGGCGGCCAGCCTCCGCCCCGCAAGCGCGGCTCCCCGCTGGCCGGCACCTGGCGGGCCCCGCCGCCCTCCCGCGGCGGCCCGGGGCCGTGGCAGCCCACACGCTCCCCTCGCTCGCCGCCCCGGGGGAGAAGGTCTGGCTGGGGGCTGCCCGCGTCCTGCCGGTGCGTGCCAGCGGCGCGGCCCGGCCCGGGGGAGGGGGGGACGGCGGCAGCGGGGAAAGCCCAGAGCGGCGAAGGGCGGAGAGAGAAAATGGAGGAAGGCGAGGGGTAGGCGGGCCGCGGGCCGGCTGCCACCGAGGCCTGGCCGAGGCGAGGCGGCTGCGCCGGCGCTCCGCAACTGCATGGCGGCCGGCGGGGCGGGCGGCCTCGGAGCGGGGAGGCGGGCGGGAGGAGCGGCGCGGACGGGCGCAGAGTTTCTTTTCCACCTCTGAAGGCGGGCCGGGGACCGGAACGAGCCGAGCTTGGAGCCAAAGGCGGGGGGGGGGGGGAGCGAGGGAGCCTCCCCTCCCATGCTGCCCACGTACCCTTAACCGGGGAACCGCAACTACCGCAGCCTTGTGGCGCCCCCAGCCCCGCGTCCGGGCCGCCACGGCCGCTGGAAGAAATGCGCGTCTCGACGCGCAGCTGCGGCAGCGCCTCGGGGGTGTGTGTTGGGTGTCGCTGTAACAGAGGGACACGGGTGGGTGCCGCTCCGCCTCCCCGCAGCCAGTGCTCAGCCTGAACCCGCCGAGGCCGGGGTGATGCCGGTCGGCAGGGCCACGCCGCCGCCCGCCCGCCAGCCGCTGGGCCCTGCCCCTCACGGAAGGTAACGTGAGGTAAACAGCCCCTTCCAGAATGTTCTCCGCGCCCGGACCGAGCGGCCTGCGCTGCCTGCGGCGGGCGGAGAGCGCCCTCTGCTGCCGGCCGGGGAGCGCCGCCCCGCCGCGGCCGCCCCTCAGGGCACCGGGCGAGCGGAGGGAAGCGGTGGCACCTAAAAGTGGAAAATGTAGTAATTTTGTGAGGAAAAAAAAAATCAGCGTTCGAACCTGATTCGGCGTCGTACAGTGCATATCCCTCCCGCCACCTGCTGTTTGTATAATTTTTGTCAGGTTTTTGTCCGATTTATTTCATTTACAGCCTGAGCGTTTTAAGGCAAAAGTGCCAAGTAAAATGAAAAGTTGAGTTAAACGCTGCTGTCAAGCACAACGTAGATTTTTTTTCCCTTCGTTTTAAAAGTACGTGCCCAATTTATCACCGCTTTGTGGTTCCATTAAATGGCTCCAAATATCAGATCGCAAATACCAAAAATGTAAATCCAGCTTGTCTAATCCAGAGCTTAAAATATTCTTGTGATGTCACAAAATGATGGCTTATAAAATATATTCATTTAATTAGGAAGCACTAAGAGGATTTCTGCAAGGAAAAAAAAAAGTAAGGAAGCTCAGTTTGAATTATTTATGTGCTGTGAACTATCATGATTGCCGCCGAAGCTTTTCAAGTATAAAAATGCAGGCTTTGCTCGCGTTTCATTTTTAGGCTCTAATTCTTTAATTATTCAGGCATGCAAACTCCTGTGAATGGGAATTAATTGTGCGGGTAATCAGGTTTTATTCTAAGTTAACTTTTAAAAAGCAAAGATTACCTGATACTATGTACAGTGTTGCTGACGCTGTGTTCATGCACTGAAATGCAATTTTAAGGTAGGATAATGGTTTGGGATTTCATGGAAGTAAAAAGGGGTATGGATGAGTACATGCCTTGTGCAAACCGAGGAACGCGGCTCATTGCAGCACTGGTGTGGCCGGCTGGAACAACCTGCTGTCCTGCAAGAGAGAAGAATGTCCTCCGTCAGGATTGAGTGCTCATTGTCCCCTTCCTCTTTGCAGTGATGTGTACAAAAAGATGTATCGCAGCATATGCCGTGAAGAAGTGGGGAGGTTGGACACCGTTTCGGATTGGGAAGAGTGAGCTCAGGAGCGAAAGGCAGGAGGAAGATCCTTAATTCCACCATTTGTAAAGCTGAGCTGGCCTCTGTCAGGGCTGCCACCTGCTGCCTTCAGGGGTCTCTCTCCTCCAGGAAGGCGCTCCATTCCTTACACAGCATCGTAGCACTTTATTTAGCTGCCCTGTTCCCACTTGCTTTGCAGGTGCTCAGTCACCAAAATCTCATTAAGGGTCTTGGTTCTTGGTTTGGGTGTCAAAGCACACCAATCTAGCGGTGGCAAACCGTAACACTGCAAAGCTCAACTTCTGTACATAAAACACTGCACTGTATCATTTAGTAAGTGATGCTGTCAGAAGTACCATAAAATAACATCAGCAGTGAGCACCATTTACATCTCAAAAAATTTTTTGCAGCTCTGATCACACTTAGGTACTTCAATTAGCAATCCCTTATTTAAAGCTGATGGTTATACTTGTGTAGTTTCCAGATACAGAGGTGTCATTTTGTCTTTAGTATGGCTTATTCCAGTAGAACTAGAATTAGTTACAAAATACCTTCTGACCCTTCAGACTAATATATCTGAATGCAGAGCTCAGCTTAAGTCCCTGAAAATAGTAAGACTTAGGGCAGGTGAGTGTATGTGGGTCGGCAGGGAGGTGGCCAGTGCCTGTTTCGGGGGTTATTCGCAAAGCTGTTGATCACTCCGGTGCTTTTGGCTTTAAGGTACGGCGAGTTCTAAAGTCAGGATGTCTGGATTGGCCTGTTTTGGGTACTGCTTAATCACGAGTCCCTTTAATCAGTTGAAGAAATAAATCTGTACCCTACAAAATACTTTTTTGGAGTTGGAGAAAGGGAGTTGTATGCCTCTGTCAAAAGAGCTGGATCTGAAGAGTTAAGGAGTAACATTGCTTTATTTGTGGTCCAAGGAGAAGAAAATTAGGTTTGTTTTAAATGCTGCAGGATTATTTTAAAGCTTTGGACAAGAGCTAGAGGTCTGTGGAATGGGCAGCCTGAGTCTGGAGGCCTCGTGGCTCTTTCATCTTCCTCCCCGTCTGGAATCGCTGTTCCACTCCAATTGTTCAAGGCACCCTCTGGGCAGCAGGGAGGGATCCGCACCATTAAAAAAGCGATTTTATTTCAGACTGACAAAAATGCGCTACAGCATCTGTGTCATGCACGCACAGCAGCTAACAAAACCTTTTAGCTTCTTCCTACCAAAGTAGCTTCCTCCAGCCTCCCTCAACAGCCATTCCTTAAAGCAGGAAAAGGAAAACCCAAACCCTAACCACCTTTCCCCCACCAACAAATCTGCTGGCAGATATCCAAAAGGAGAAACAGACCTCTTACTTTCACTGAAGTTTTATTTTTTTAACTCCCTGATGGGACTGGTGATTAAGCAGCATTTATGGTGTGGCAGTTCTGACAATGTTAGAAGGAAAGTACAGTGTGGAGGGTACCGGTACAGCAGGGAAAAAGTCTACGTATTTTATAACCAGTCACATCCAGTTAGATGAACATTATAATGTAATTAATTATATAGAAAATTATATAGAAAATATTTGTAGTAAATATAAATTTACTATTTACAAATAGTAAACAGCTTTTTCAAAGATTAGAAATAGTAATGCTCATACAAATCAGTATTAGCATTAGTATTGGCATAGTGTCTTTCAGCCAGCTTGAAAGAAGACGTCCTTTTATGAACAGAACATACAAGTTCAAGCTCATTCTTTGTTCTGAAGATAACTTCTGCAATCTAAGAAAAGCTGCTTAGAAAAGGAACATCATTAAAAGAAATCATGACCAGAGAACCTGCACGCTTGCATCTTCTGGTGACATCTACTTGAGATAGGAAAGGAGGGGAGAGAGAAAGAGAAATTAAGCTCACAGAAAAGTCTGATTCACCCCCTTGTTTTGTCAAAACATGATGAAGTGTGAAGAAGAAAAAAAAAGCCCATCATAAAAATGCACACGAAGGAGGAAACCATCAGGACTTAGTAACCGAATGATGACATTCTGTTTACTTCACTATAATAGCAAGGTGTCATATATTGTCCTGCTTTTAGGAGAGTTTAGAGGTGGTTTACAGAATGCCCATGCTCCGGACTTGCAAGGCACAGGGTTGCATGCTGTGCTGTAGTTACATCAACATAGCCATCACGGTGCAAATCCCTTTGTAGATACTGTAGTATTGATGTTACTTCTGAAGAAACTTCCTGCCTAGGGACAAAAAGGGGTGGGGGGATCAGACATCTCCTCCCTTATGTCGCATTCAGTTTCTCAAAGCATTGTTTCTCCTTCCCCAGGGCTGGAAGCCACTTCCAGCTTTGGGTGGCTGAAAGAAGAAAGGCCAAGGAGCTGATCTTCAATTGTATGGAGTGAACAGCAACAGATGGAGAAGTACGAGACAAATGAATTGTTCCTTCCCTTTCTGGATCCCTCTCTGGATTTAATTATCCGGTGATTTTGTAGCTGTCAACTGATGGATGTGCAGTCTACGAGTGCCTGCTGGCTAATCCACTTTGGGACTGTATTAGATTGGTTGAAAAACGATTGAATTAGAATAATATGCTGCTGTAACATAAAACAATAGTGAGAGAATGAGGAAGTCTATGGAAAATGTATTATTGGTATCAACAGAAGAAACTGAGTTTCAGTTTCTAAGGGCTAAATCTGATTTTCAGTTACATTAGTGCAGTACCACAGAAAGAGTTGGGCTTGTTCTTAAGAGACTGAGAATTACATAAACGAAGAAACGAGACAGAAAAACTTAGCAAAAAATAATAGAATATATGGTCTTGTGGTTTGTTAAGAAGCCAAATAGAGGATATTAAATCTGGTTTGTGTGGTCAGTAGCATCTTGTAAGCCCAGATGCAGAACACAGAGAGCAGTAAAACAATAACAACTGGAGGAAAAGAAATGGAAAGTTGTAGACCTATCAAAAGAAATGCAAGTGAGCTCCTTTAAATGAGTACTTGAGGTTTACGTAGCTGGAGATTTGTCTTAGCTGTGAGAATTCTCTGTGTGTGTGCAGTTTTTACTCAATGAATCATGCTTAAATAAAACAAAAAAAAAAAAAAAGAAAAAAACAACACCAAAACCCAGAATGGTGCATAAACCAGAGTGAGTTTTGACAGTGTGTATCCATTCTCATGCTCTTACCTCTGAGTAACTGTTTACTCTTAAAGCAGTGATTTGGAGTTAGCCCTGAGTAAAACAAGGGATACTCTGTATATCTTAAGGTCCAAGGAAACTTGTTTGATATATTTTATTTTTAATATTTTGTGCTTAATGCAACAAACACACTGTGTGAAAATTGCTTCTGCATCAATGGTATGCCTTTAGTCATCCTGAATTGTTTCCTCTTAGATATAGCTACATACCAGTATTGCTGTTATCTTGGTTGAATTGAATCTGACTTCCATTTTCTCTAACTGGAAAAAGAAAGTATTATTTCATACAGACTGTTTGCATACTAAGAAAGAGAGAGAAAAAAGAGAAAAGAAAAGGAAAAGAGAAAAGAAAAGGAAAAGGAAAAAGAAAAGAAAAGGAAAAGAAAAGGAAGAAAAGAAAAAAGAAGAAAAGAGAAAAGAAAAATAAAGAAAAGAAAAAAGAGGAGAAAAGAAAAAATATAAAAAAGAAAAGAAGCTACTTCAGTTAGAAGGGACCTACAATGATCATCTAGTCCAACTGCCTGACCACTTCAGAGCTGAACAGAAGTTAAGGCATGTTATTAAGGGCATTGTCCAAACGCCTCTTAAACATGAACAGGCTTGGGACATCAACCACCTCCCTAGGAAGCCTCTTCCAGTGTCTCTGGAAACCTCAGTCCTCTTAGGAAAGATAGGTAAATCATTATTTTAGTATCCAGTGTTTATGAACAGCCACTGAAAGCAGAGGCCTTGTACTTTCACAAAATTCCTTGAACAAGCCAAGTGATTCAGGGAATATCAGTATATCTCACAAGACACATACAGTGTCTTGAACAAGATAAGCCTGATGCCTTACTTGTTCTCTGTCTCTGGGAGGAAATGGTAATTTTTCCGTTTCACCTGTATCAGTAGTCAAGCAGATAAAGAAAGGAAGGGCTCTTAGGTGAGAACACCAGCAGCAATATTCCCTATAAGGAGCAACAACTGATGCAGTCACTAGCATCTACAGATGACTTCTTCAGTAGTGCCTTCATTACTAATTGCACAAGCGTGGCCAATACAGTGCCCTTTAGGTAAGAAACTGTTAACAATCTTGTCTGTAATAACATCAAAATGTCCCCATTGCTTTTTGCAAGCCATGAAGACAAAGGTCTGGCTCACGGTTTTGGCATTTTCCATTCAACAAAACTGGCTGAAACATCCCAAGGAGGTGGTATATTTATATTCCTTGGCTCTGTTATTGCTTCTTTTATATCAGCCAAATCTACTGTGATCCATTTAGCTTTTGCTTTGTTGATGATACCACCACTGTCTTTCATAGCACTGTAACTATAAGCACAGTTAGCAAAGCACACAGAGAAGGAACTAGCACAAATATCCCCACCTCCTCGCTGAGGCAGGAGGCACAGAAATGACTCACACCAAGTCATTCAGTAGTCCAGTGATGCAGTGAACACTAGTACTAGGCATGTCAAATTCGGTATACTCAAATTTCTTTAATGTCATGACAAACTACATGAACAATGACTAGCTGAAGTAACCTGTTGACAAAGAATTAAAAGGCAGAAGGTGCCCACGCGCCAATTGTTAGATTTCTATGGGTAAGACTTGTAGTATTTCACTACATTACCAGCAGGATGCCTTGACAGGCAAACAATGTAATACGCTTTAAAACAACTGGAACAGAGTTCGCTTGTCAGCATCTACAAGGAAGACCATTAGAAAAGCCATGCCAGTCTGAAGGAGAAGTAGCAGATTCTAATTTCAAAAAGGGAGCTATAGGCATGGAAATTATTAGCAGAAACAGGGTCTTGTGGATTCCAGAAATACTATATACACTGTAGGATTATACTCTTGAACCCAGCTTTCATTTTTGTTTTCAAAATATAGTTGCTGAGTTACAAATTCTTAGAAATACCAAAGAAATGCTGTATTTTCTGTATATTTTTAATACACATTTTACCAAAGCGTTTCTCTTTCGTTTGGCTCTAAAGTCTTTCCTTCACTCCTATTCTGATTAATCCATCTCTTGCCTTTTCGCTGTCAGCTGACTCTCTTCTGCACACCATTTTTCTCTTACAGCATTGTTCTTTCCCAGTTTCTCTGGAAATTACTACCTTACATTTTCTGTTCTCTTACAGTCTTTTTTTGTCAATGTGTAAGTAGGTATAATAGTCACCCTGAAAGCCCTTTGAATATTTATTGTCCTGTATCAAATTCTTCCAAAGCATATACTTACGCTACATATAGAAAATTGATTGCTCTGTATTATGGCACCAAAAAGTAAGATTTATTAATAGGGCAATCTTTACATGAGCTGACACAATGCAGTTCTAAGGAATGACAGACAATTAAGATTTGGTTTCCACGCTGCAAAGGAAAAGTACCCATACAACTATAGGAAAGTTGAAAAGAAACTTCTAAAAAATTGCATCTTTTTTTTTTTTAATTACCAAAACTAAATGGGCACCTACCTCTGTCAGCCAAAAGAGGGGGAATTTAGCTTTATGCTCCATTGACTGTGAGAGGCACTGTCTGTAGTCAAAGTGGGACATTGCCTTTAGAATCAAACCAAGTTATGACTTTCTAAAAGAAGGAAAAAGGGAGTGAAAAAAACCAAAGGAGATTTAGCCAAAGGACTGTGTTTGGTAGAAGCAATAAATACGTTCTCAGTTTACAGCTCATGGAGACTCAGTAGACAATAGCATAACAATCAACTGGTATGAAAGATCCCTGTTATGCCAATCAAAGAGCAAAAGGCAAAAGACCGTATTCGCTCTGGAATGCACACAAACAAGCCCATAATGATGCTGTGAATAAAGCTTTCTATCACTTTAGAGGGAATAATTTACTCAGCGTAAAACTGTCCTGCATCCAGAGACCCTGCAGACAAAATATGAAGTGGTGAGGAACTTCCCACAGAGTGGTACTAGATTTTGGGTCTCTACTCTGGATCTGGAAGGATGGCGAGGACTAATCACTTAAGCTTGGTAATCAGCAGTTCCGTGTTGTGGGGCCAGCTTGGGGAGGAGGAGGAGGATGACTAACAGAATAATGGAGGCAACAAGAGACAATCTAGCAGTCAGGATTACTGGATTCTTGACTGCGTTTGTTCTCTAGCAAGACCAGACAATAGAGAGCCATTACAAATGGGAAGAATTACCATTGGCTTACATGCATTGTCATATATAGAGAGACTGTATCAAAACATTTCCTGGTGTGAATTACATTACATTTATATGGATGCATTTTCTTTGTTTAGGACCCTGTGAGTGAACACAGCTACTTTACAGCTACTCTTTTTTATACAAAAAGACTCCATGGACAGATGATATTCTCCCACCATTTCCTACTAGCACAAGCAGCATTTGTTCTTAACGCTCATTTAATAGTATCATGTGAAGGTCACAAAGTTAGTCTCCAACTTCCTCACCCTTGTAGGAATGAGTAGAAAAAAGTCATTGTCTGTACCCAAAGAGGACTCTGAAAGAATTTCATTTCTACCCTGGTGTGAAACCTGTCCATCCTAGAGGAAGTATTTATACTTTCTCCAAAGATGCCCTGGATTCTTCACTTTTCTGGAGGCACAGGTGTGGGTGCACAGGTGCAAGCACAGTGGCACCTATACTTACTTCCCCCCTTCTTCTAAAAAAGCAGAAAGATAAATTGATCCTAGAAGCCATGACTTTGTACTAAGGCAGGGTCACGGAGACTTTGTCACTAAACAACTGATTTCTGCTCCGTGCTTTACATGTTTTGCCATCATGGATGGCACCAGAGGAGCCCAGCATCTGACAGCTCAGTGTCTTACAAGATTTGTTTTGCATGCTTCCTTAGGTAACCTGTCCTCACCCTTTGCAGCTTTCAGGGAGAACAGTGGCGGGGAGCAGAGGGGACAGGCAGACAGGAGCTATGGCAGCTGCACGATGATTTCAGATAATGCAGGAGCACAGGTGTCATGCCAGGAAGGCATAACAGAGAAGCTACTGCCCTTCTGGGCCTTTGCTCAGTAAGCCTGTGCTTAGTTTGGAAACAATTTTGTTAACATCTTTTATGATGCTTGTAAGGTATTTTAGGGCTGCATCAAAAAAAATGCTCCGAACCTTCAGCTCCAATGAAGGTGATGAAAGAGTAGAGGCAGTCAACACTGCTTAAGATGTAGATCCTGGTCTCTACAGGCATCTTACACTGAGATTAATCAGAGACTGGATTCAAGCAAAGAGTTAAATCTGAAAACTAAAGTATGCACTTCTAAACATCTCATAAATTGCTTATAACTGCACAAAATACCGCAGGGTGCATGTGAGCACCCCCACATGAAGCTGAATTGCAGCCAGATAAAATATCCTGCAGCTTTTGCTAATAATCCTGATGAAAGAGAGGCTTACTGTAATAGAAAGAAAATGTAGGAAAGATTTGTAGATAAGTGATCATTATAATTCAGTGACCTGGGGGAGGACATGACACAAACAACATTATTTGATGAATCGTTGAAAACTGTGAAGGGAAGAGTGGCAAACTTTTCTAGATTGTTTCCAAAGTCTGGCCATTTCTGTATAACTAGATTAGTATCTCCAGTACAATTATTCCATAGAACTGCAGTGCAATAACGTAGCTAGATCAGTCAAAACCTGATGCGAAGAGGCAAAGATTAAAGTATCAGCATAAAAGGGGCAAATGTTTTAGAAAACAGACACAAGGGTGAATGTAGTAAACTTAGTTGGATGCAGCTTTATAAAACTACTCACTAGGCATCATCTTCACCTGAAAACCTCCTTAATGGAGCAGGGTCTTTAGATTTAAGACAGTAGCGATGGATCAGACTCATAAGTAGGCTAAAGAATGGGCATGTATCTCAGCACTGTCATTACTGTAGCTTTAAATGAAATGCAGTCCCTCCTGGGTAAGAGCAGTAGATGGTCCTTGATGATGACTGAGTGGAAGAGACAGGAAGCTAAACAAACCTGTGTCCTCATGTTTAGGTTGGCAACATTAGTATCATCATCCTGTGCTTTCAAAACTAATGCCTGGCCCCTCCCTCCCCCCACTCCCATTATTAGATTTACTTTAAAAATCAGGATAATTTTTAAAATAGCCATTTTAGATGTGTTTTCTTTTCTTACAAGGGAGGAGGGGGGAAAAAAAATCACATTTAGGAGTTTTTCTTGGCATCTCACATGTATGGAAAAAAAAATCCAGAGGTTCTCATCTATCTGTTATTTAAAAACATCAAGCACTGGAAGACATGCAATTAGCTTTTGAAATCTGGCCATGATGTACTGTCAAGTGTATATAAATATGGATCATCAGAGCCTTTTTTAAAAACAACATACATGAAATTGAGAGATGCTACCTTTATTCCGAACAGGAGGACACCCATTCCTACAGATTTATCCAAAAATAGCAAGCAGTATACGATAAAACAAATTAATAATTTCAATGTGCATAAAGCCTATAAAGTCCTGTGTTTTTATGCAAGATGGTTATCAAGTCCTTTAATGGGTTATTCTTAGGGAAAATATAATGTTTAAAAGCTCAATTACAAGATTTTAGATATGACCCACACATATGGCTGCTGTTACAAAGTTTCTTACTGGTTGCTGAAACCTGTTTAATGTTTTCTTGATATGAGAGGAAAAAAAGTTGCTGTTATATGGTTTTCTGCACTTACTGTTCATCTTTATGGCTGTTTCCCTAACAGGAGGCTGCACCAGATAGCTGGAGCTGTTATAGCAAGAGGCGGATGTGCACTTTGACTCTAGCCCTGAGATTTCTGGGAAATGTAGTTCAGAAATCAGAAAGGGAAAAAAAAAAAAGGCAGGCTTTGATATGGTTATTTGCAATTAGTGAAATTACATCGTTTTTGTATGCTTAAATGCAATGCTGATTTACTGGTCTGGTGGCAATCCTGCAGAGGCGTGTGTTTCTTCTGATGACAGAAACTCATTTAACGGTTTATCTGACAGATTATGAGCAATACCTTTGAAAGCAATAACTTGAACTGCTAAAGAGGATTCACATGATTAAGTTGTATCACCAGTGACCTACTGAGAAATGAAAACAAGGGTAAGCTCATCCATGTTGTGGTCAAGCCAATGGGAATTGAATAATCACCACACTGCCCGTCTTGGAAACAAGTAAATTCTCTCTCATTGTCTAGCAATGAGGTAGGGGCCTGGATGGATGGAGGTGAGGCAGGGTAAGTGGAAACCTCACTAGACCTCACAGATGTCCCAATGTTGACATCTGACTCAAGTGGAGGAGAGAAGCATTGTACCATTTTATTTATCACTAATGCCTTCCCCCCCCTCTATTTCTCTCACTTCTTTTTTTAATGAGTATTCCTAGTGTATACTTTTGACGATTCTTACCCAGATGCCTCAGCTTCTTACAGTGAAAAGTAATGAATGAATTACTTTCATTACAGTGAAACCCTCTGCAGAGGGTTACCTGAAGAAGGAATCAAAAGGACCTGCAACTCTAGACTCACAATCTAGCTACACATGATAGGGATGAAGCTAACATTGAATGAGGGGACAACTGCAGTGGCGGAAAGGCTGTAGTAGGGCCTGGTAGATTTTTCTGTTTGGTAATTAAAGGGTAAGAATGTTTCTCTCGTATTTCTGCAAGGAAGAAACCTCCCCTTAGCATGGGTAGAAGGATGCCATGCTCCCTATCTACAGTCTCATCCCATAACTTGGCACTGTGGCTGATCTGGCCTTACCTCCACTGGGATGTGGCCCCAGTGACAAACACCGTGTGTGTCTCCCTCTATCTGAACCAAGGCATAGGTGCTGTTTGCCATAGCGAGATTTCACGGTTTGTCCCTGTGACGCAAATAATTATTTCTAAGTCATATTTGAAATCTACAGTCATGCCATTTCACTGGGACAAAACATCAGGCCAAATACACAGGTGAGGTATGGCTTTAGTCTTCACATTATTGACGCTTATTGGTTTGCAACTCACAGAAGCAAAAGATAATTTTGCATCAGATGGTATAAAGTGACAATAGAAGATCAGTTAGGAAAAAAAGACTCTCTGCTATAGAGTCCTTAGCGATGTATAGCTTCCCTTTTAGTATTATAAACACAGTGTAGGCAGGGAAAAAAGCTGAATATATTATTCAGATATCATAAAACCACTTGGTCACCTGGCTTTTGAAAAGATGCTTTTAACATGTAAGTGTAATCTAAACCCACCATAGTATCTTCTTTACTTTTTGTTTGAAAAAACAGATAACTAAAAAGATGTTTTAGAAAAAAAGAACCTGGATGTTTCTAATAATATTATCAGAAAACATGACCAGAGCATGTAAATCGCAACAAAAAGTACTTCTGAGTCCTCATTTTCTTTTATTGCATCATAGGCAGTTGTTCACTTAGAGACCTGCAAATGCGCCTAGAAAAAGACAAGAGAGGGGATTCCTCTTTAAATATCACAAAAACTACAGCAGAAGATTGTACTGATTACCGATTAAATTACAGGACTAAATTTATTTTATCGTGATTCCACTTATATAAAGCTTGCTGAACTCGATATTTGTTTTGCATTCATGTGGGCTGCCTTGGTAGCGCTACCATAGGCAAACAGCAGGCTTGGGTTCAGTGAGGTTGTCTCACTCTAATACATTACCTGAAGTAGGGAATGAAAGTTGTTCAGAGTTTCAAAACCTAAAGTTTGAAACCTTAAGTCTCTGAATTGCTGACCCAAGTAGAAATGTGCAAAGACTCCTTTTATTAGATTTTTTTTTTTCTTGTGAGGCCCAATAAGAGCACAGGATTAGGATGAAATGGGTCACTTCATGAAATACACCCTAGAGACCACTGCTTTGGGTGTTCCTCTGAACTCCCAGATACAAACAACAGAAGCCAGTTCATGGAGAACAGAAGAAAGGATCTAAAATTATATTAATTCCAGTACAACAAAGCCAATAAATATCCATTTAGCAAGGGAGGAGTTAGTGAGAAAGTCTGTTAGTTCCATTTCATGCATCTACCCCAGACAAGTGTAATATATCTAATGGTACATTTCTGTGGTTTGAACTATGCCTCTCAGCTTTGATGAAGTAAAAAGTAAAAATTTTCAAAGCAGGATTAACCTGAAAGTGTGAAACATGTGAAGCAACTGAGCACGGACACCTAGGTTACTTATTAATCTCATTTAGTGTCTGCTAAACTGATGAAATGTTAGCAGGCTTAGGAGTTACAGAAAGACAGGCACCCTGAGAGGTAGGATATATTCCAGGTAATGAGATGTAAAAGAGAGGAAAGAAGAAGAAGAAGAAGAGGAAGAGAAATAGGGAACGGAAAATAGAGGAGAAAGATACATGAAAGCCAGTGGCAACCAAAGGCATCGACAAATGCTGTTTTGCATTACACCAAGTCAGAGAACAACAAAGAGTAGCAATGGAAAGTTTAGTTACTGTGTAAGACCAGATGCAAACCTTAACCTTGGTGCAAACTTTGTATTGCCATTAATTGGTGCTGTGCTGGACACCTTGCCAGATAACCAGAGAAGGGCAACAAAGCTGGTGAAGGGTCTGGAGAACAAATCTTATGAGGAGCAGCTGAGGGTTGTTTAGCCTGGAGAAGAGGAGGCTGAGAGGAGACCTTATTGCTCTCTCCAACTACCTGAAAGGAGGTTGTAGTGAGGTGGATGTTGGTCTCTTCTCCCAAGTTGTTAGTGATAAGACAAGAGGAAATGGCCTCCAGGTGTGTCGGGGAGGTTTAGGTTGGATATTAGGAAACATTGCTTTACTGGAAGAGCGGTCAGGCATTGGAAGATGCTGCCCAGAGAGGTGGTGGAGTCACCATCCCTGGTGGTGTTCAAAAAATGTGTAGACGTGGCACTTCAGGGCATGGTTTAGGAGACATGGTAGTGTTGCGTTGATGGTTGGACTTGATGATCCTAGAGATCTTTTCCAACCTTAATGATTCTATGATTCTGTGTATGTCCCAAGAGCATAATCACTCATTGGATGAGTTTCATACCCTTCATCTGGTTCAAAGCTCGAAGATCAGATGATTGAGAACAGGGCTTGGCATCAGAAGCTCACTGAAGGATGTCCCAAGTCTTAAAAAGAGCTCTAGAGGCAGACAGTGGGTTTGGTAGTCTCTCAGAAAGAATGGACATCTTAGACCTAGGAAGCAATGTAAATGAGAGAGAGTAATTTAAGAAAAGACTGCATGTGCAAAGGCCTGGTAACACATACACAAAACATTAAAGACTAGTACTAAGTGCATATACTTAACATGCACATTTGTTAGGAACATGTGTAAATTGTGTGTAGGATCCTGGTCAGGTATAAGATGCCTCTCCTTGTATGCTTCTTATTCTAATTTTTCTTCTTTTAGTTCTTTTTCTCTCTTTCTTTTTCAATGACATGTACTTTATATATTTTCCCTGAGAAACATTTTTGCGCTTTTGTTTTGTTAGTGTTAGATGAGGCCTTCATCTACAACTGTGTGGAGCAACAGTGCCAGACAGTGGCTGGCTGCGATAAATGCAGCTGGCTTTTCCCGTTAGTTAAGCCTTTGGGACCTGCAACAAGCAGAGATACCTGTAACTGATCTGAGCAGTACAGAAAGAAGAGAAAGGCTCATAAAGCAGCCTGTCACAGAGGAATGATCCCTGTTGTCTGCATTACCCAGAAATTTCATGGGATTTGTTCTGATTTTGAACACTGCTTGGAAATAAGCTCTAGGGAAGATGATGTGAGCTATGAGGAAGTTGTTTAAAATTCCTTTCCCCTTCGACACTGCTCATACTTCCACTTACAGAGGCTGTAAAGCTCTTTGCATACTGTGAGGATTGCTCCTCCTGCTGGGTCAGAGTTCCCTGTCTGTAAGGCCCTGCAAGTCGTAGTAGCCCAGGTCAGACTAATAACCCTGTGTCCCCTGTGGCACAGCATGGGTGATGTGAAGTCTGGAATAAAATGAGACCCACGCCTCGGCCAGTGAATCTTGTTCCTGTCATCTCCTTTTGACAAGAGACTGATACCCAAGTCACCCTTGAGTAACTGTGTACCTAGTCGGTACCTCCTGGTGGCTAAGGTGTCAGGCAGTCGCAGCCTGGCTGCTGACTTCTGATGGTTACTTGGATTCTCCTTCCTGGGTGCAGGAAAAGCCTCTCCGGTTGAAGCAGTAGAGATAAATGCATTTGTGATGGATTGTGAAAGCCAAAGTCCAACAGGCCTTTGGCATAGTTTATCACAGGAACCATTTTATCAAAAGGTTATGCGGAAGTATGGGGATCAGGCAGCCGCATGGTACAGGTGACCTTCCCTTCTGTGGGTTTGCAGGAGTGAATGTTAAGCATTGTCAGCAGAAGGTCAATGGGTGGGAAAATGAATTTTCAATTGACTAGATCACCTGCCACACCAATTATTTTGGATGGGTAAGAAATAATGATTATGCACTAGAAGAGTATTCAACAAACGGTTTCAACCCCTATCTCCCAATGCTTTTGCATTTATGAATATTACCTTACTTTCTGGAAGTCTTTTAGCATTTGTTTAAAGTAGTTTAATAAGCTTTACATACTTTGCCTATGAAGTTGAAGTAACTACGAATTTCTGAATGCTAATGTATGAATTACCTATTTTAATATTCTACAGGTTTGGTTTTTTAAAAAAAACCCACAGAATTGTTAAGCATCGTGAAATCTTCTTTTCCTCAGCCTAAGCTTTCAGCTGCGCCCCTCGCTCTTTCCCAATCTCCCTGGCCCAGCAAAAGCCCGATTCCTGCACACAGACCGGCGCAGCTTCGCAGCAGGAGAAGCGCGGCCCTCCACGGGTTTTCAGACACACGCCCGGGTTTCAGACCCACGAACGGGGGGAACCCGCCCCCCGTCCGTGTGAGTCCCCAAGCCCGGTCGCCCGGGCCGTCCCTCTTTGCCCCGGCCCCGGCCCCGGGCGCGGCGCGCCGCCGCCCGCCGCCCCTGGGTGGCGGTGTTACCCCGCGGGACGCGGCCGGGGCCGCCCCAGGGCCGCTCTCCCCGGCGGGCCGCCGCGCCGGCCTCCGCGGGGCCTGAGGCAGCGGCTCGCCGCCACCACCCGCTCCCGCCGCCGCCGCCCGCCGGCCCGGCCTGGCCCGGCCCGGCCCGGCCCGGCCGCCGCGCCCCCGCCCGCCCGGGCCGGAGGGAAGGCCCGCGCGTCCCCCGCCCCGCCGCGGCACTCGGAGGGGGGGCCGGGGCACCCGGCTTCAAAAACCGGAAAAAGGGGGGAGGAGGGGGCTGCATCTTGATTGCCCGCTGGGCGCGGGTTAAAGCGTTTGGGTGGCAGCTCTGGGTAAAGTTACGAGGCTGTCGGGGAAGTGGTTTTGCACAAGGGAAACGTGGCCTCGTCCTAAGCAAAAATCCTCAAAAAAATAGCGGGGGTGCGCAAACCAGAGCGGTGCTGGGGGGGTGGGGGGTGGGGGAAAAAGGACATTTAAACACAAGGGAAAAGAGCGCGAAGGGGAAAGTCAGCATTTTAAAAGAACAAATTGTTCGTAGTTAAGTATGAGGAAAAATGTCGCAGAAGTGGTCTGGAGGAGGCCCGGCTGCCTCTGCAAGAGCCGGAGCGTTGGTTATTAAAGAATAAGGCGTGAGGAATGCGGGGGGAGATAGCGGGGGGCGGCGGGCGGTGGTGGGGCTCGGCCGCCTCCCTGGGCCCCGGGGGCTCGGCGGGCGCCCCCCGCGGCACGGCCCTCCCCGGGCCCAGGTCGCTTCGCCTTCCCCTTCCCAGGGACCCGCTTTGGCATCGCGGCGCGGTGCCCCGGGGAGACCCTGATCTGGGGAGCCGGGTGGGGGACGCAGGGTGCGGGCAGCGCTGCCTGCGGGAGTCGTCTGCAAATGACCCGCGATTTCACACTGCATCTCTTCGACCGCGGCAGCCCGGCTGGGCTTTAAAAACTCCTTTGTTTTCTCCGTCAGGATAAGACACTTTACGATGAAGCCCTGTGTTCAGCCTCTTTTGCTTGCTTGTCACTGCCTGCTTTCCTTTCAGCCTTTACTGGTGCGTGTTTAGCCGATTCTCTCCGAGAGATGCCTAGAGCTATCTCTGTTTACTGTTACTACATGTACATAAACGTACGTGTATAAGTGGGCATAGGTGCGCGGGTTTATCCGTACCTATATAACCTACCACAGCCCACAAACTTGTATTTGAGTGCTATTTAAGCGTGCGTATGCATGCAGATATATGCCTCCAGACAGGCACACATTGTGTAGCAGACTGGAATAGATAATTCCACAGAATGCGGGAATAAACTGATCAGCTCGGAAATCAGTGAGAAAGAAAGACAGAGAGAAAAGACAGGGAGAGAGAGAAAGAAAAGACAGAAAGAAAAGCAAGCCTTGCTTGACTGTTAGTGTCCGAGCACAAAGTGAAGGTTTTTGTCTCAGCTGCTCCTACTGAATATCTTAAACTCGCGTTAAAAGCCAAGCATATCCGTTTCTTAAAGGAGGAAGAGTGTTTTCTCACGGTGGAAAATGCAATCGAATTTAGTGACAGGCATTTGTAAGTGTGCAACAGGGTCGGATGGCCAAAGGGAAATTAATCTGGACCCACACAGAGGCATCGCCTTTTAGGACATGGAGCTGTAAGCAAACGGGGTTTAACGCCTACCTCTTCTTTATTTGAAGGGGGGGGGGAGAAAAAGAAGTTTTAACAGTCTCTTTTACGAAGGGATTGCGAATCCAGCCGCGTTACCATACTAGAGGAAATGAAAAAATGCTTCGGTTTGCGAGGACGAGTCCTTTACTTCCCTTATTGGATACGTTTCATGTGTTTTTTCCCCAACACTCCGGCTTAAGGACATGCCTTCTGCAACACAAACACACGCACAGCTCGCACCCGCACCCAGACAGATAAGATATGTATTAGATCCTGACACATACGGGGTGGGGGGAAGAGCAGAAGGGGGGGGGGGGGGGGGAGAGATCCTCCTACCTGGAGCCACAGATTGCAAGATACGTAGTGTTACCTGGGGAAGTCAGAACAAGTAAAAACACATTGAACTTCAGGGCTCTATGAGGCAGTTGATCAAGATCAGTGCTTGCTCATTTTCTCCCTCAGCCTGTCTGTCTTGGGTTTTTGTTTTACCGTTTTTAGCAGCTCTTTCTCTTTTTTTTTTTTCTTTTTTTTTTTTTTTTCCCCTCCCTCTTTAGCTTTGCTGTCGGAGCCGGGTTCGGTCACCATGGCTCTGGGAAGAGCTGCTTATCTGCGCGCTGGTGATTTTTTACAGTTCGGCCGGCTTTGCTCCCGGGTAGCTTCAGCAATGCTCTTGTCTGGGATTTAATCGCCAAGATCAGTTCGACTTTTTGTGGCAATTTTTTTTTATGGCTCAGTCCATTCTCTAGATCATGCACAGAAACTTTCGGAAGTGGATTTTCTACGTGTTTCTATGCTTTGGAGTCATCTATGTCAAATTAGGGTAAGTCTTTCTGCACGACAAATCTCCTTGGCTTTTGGGACAGGCTATTAGAGTTGTGAACAAAATGTTGCAAAGAAAAAAAACAAAAGGGCGAAAAGGAGGTGATTATTTCTCTCTGTCCCCCCCGTGCCCCGGAGGCGGCAGCCCCCGGGAGCAGGCCGGCCTTTCCCCCCGGGGCCGGGGCCGGCGGCGGGGCGATGCCCGGTCCCGGGGCCGCTCCGGCAGCCCCGAGCCGGGAGGGAGCCGATGGGTGGCAGGGGATGACGGATCCTTTTATTTTGCACTGCTTAAACGAACTTAAATATTATCTCTGGCGTACAGTACCTTCGGAAAACACACACACACACACACACACACACAAAAAAGGCGGCCTGACAGAGTTGACTCGGGCGCTGCTGCTGGGACAATAGAGCCGGGCTTAAGTATTAAAAAGGCGAAAGGGGCGGGAGGAGGGGAATCCCTGCTCCGAACCTGCGCTCAGGGATTTGGTTTATGCAGGCCTAGACACAATTTGCGTTTCTATCCATCACAGGGACGTGTTGAAATTAACTTGACAACTGGTCCGGCTGCCTCCGCGCCCCAGCGCCCTGCCGGCCGGGGGGGCTCCGCCGACGGCACCGGCCCGGGGGCTCCCGGGGGGCTCCCGGGGGGGGGCCGGGGAGTCCCGGGGAGACCGCGCGTTGCTCCCCGCCACCGAGACCACTCTAATTTCGCTTGCCGAGTTTCTCCCTCTCCCCCAGTACCTGTATGCCCTTATTAATATTGCTCGTCGCAGTAGGCTGACTTGAGTTGAATTTCCACATTCCTGAGCCCCAGCCGAGTCCTTACCTGTCGAGCTACAAACTCTTTAAAGATCCTGTCTTTGCATAGCTGCGGGATTTTTTTTTTTTAATGATCAAGAATGCATAAGGTGAGTTGCAATCCAAAACCGCTCGCTTCCCACCTTGAAATCAATGGGGGGGGGGGGGGGGGGGGGCGGGGGAGGGAGCCAAAGGGCAGCCCTCAAAGGCGGCAGAGAGGGGGCAATTCCCCGGAGGGGAGGGCAGCCCGGCCGGCAGCGCGGCGTCCCCGTCCTGTCCCGTCCCGGAGCGGCGACAAGCGGGGAGCTCCCGCCCCTCCCGCCCGGCCACCGGCACCGCCACCGCCCCGGGTGCTGCTCCGGGCACGAATGGCGGCGGGGACAGCCCCGTCCCCGCTGGCAGCAGCCCGGGCAGCGGCGGGGAGGAGGAGGAGGAAGAGGGGGCTGGCGGGGGAAGAGAGGGAATCGGCAAAAGGCGGGGTGGATTGCTGGGGGCTAAGGTTACACCGCAGGGGTGCGGGAATTAAATCGGGCTCCTCGGGGGAGAGAAGGAGACCAGGGTCGGTGCCCCCCCGACCCCCCCGGGAGCTGCCCCTGCCCGCCCCCTCCCCAGCCGCGGGCAGTGAGGGCAGGGATGCCGGCGAAAGCCCCGGGCCATCTCCCGCAGGGTCCCCAGCAGGTTGCCTGGCGGGCCGCAGCCGGATCGCATCCCTCTGTCTGTCTGTCTGTTTGCTTATTTATTTATTTTCGGCACGGCTCCCGGCCCGCCCCCACAGCCAAGGGTGCCGCCGCGGGGGCCGGCGGAGCCGGGCGCTGTCCCGCAGGCGAGCCGCGGAGGATTCGCGGACGCGGAGCGGGGGGCCCGGGAGTCGCCCACGCCCTGCCCCCTGCCCTGCCCCGCCGAGGAGCCCGCCCCCACCCCTGCCCCGGCCGGGGGTAGCCCCAAATCCTGCCTGCTGGAGACAGGAGTGGGGGGCTTCCTGTAACCTCTGCGGGGCCACATACCTGCGCCGCCCTTCGCCGTAGCTGCGGTAGGGAGCGGCGGGCTCTGCCGCCCTCCGGGCTCGGATTGCCAGGGGTTTAGTTGGGAAGTGATTTCGATGAGGCTGTGCATCCATAAATTAAGCGATGACGGGGGCACCCCATCTACTTCAATAGCTGGAGGGCTTCATACGGCACATCCCTCACACAAGGAGAGGCAGGCGAGCTCAAAGAAAATGCTTTGCAAAATAAGGGTAATGATATTGCTATTCGCTTTCGCTGCGGTTTTATTTTTAAAGGGAACAGAAGATTGAGCACACGTTAGTCTGGAAGGCAGATCTCTTGTCGAAATTAAGGAGGGGATTCAGAGCAAAAAATCACAAGAATGCTGTCTGACTGAGGCTGGAAGTAAAACCGAGCGGACGGCAGGAACAGTAAAAGCCCTTAGAGAAACCCTATGAGATCCATCACCATCCCTGTAAGGCGATGCGGATAATTCACTTTCCCTGAACAATAGGGGAGAAATTTGCTCCGAGATCCAGGGCTACTTCTAGGCTAGGCATGTGGGATGCAATTATTGCCTCTTTCATCAGCCACTGGAACTACCATTTTGTTGAAACCGTATCCTTCGAGTGTAATGATACCTTTCCTAGTGAGCTCTTTGCATAGCAAAGGGTGGGGGGAGATGAAGTGAGATAAAACGTAGCTTGTCTTCCAGTGCACCGGGTTTATTTTGCAGCGCGAAGGAGAGAGCCATTGTGTCAGCGGTAGCAGAGAGGTGAGGCTTGGCAGGCGGTTTGGGTTTTTCGCTTGGCTGCGGAGCACGTGTTCGTGTCTTAATAAAAACGTGCGAAAAGCTCCGCTTTCAGTGGCAAACATGAGACGGAGGGGAGAGAATTTAATGTAATACCTCAGTATTCACCCAGCTGTGGGACGGGGCGGGGGGTGGCCCTTGGGTGACACGGCAGGGTACCGTCAAGGAGCCGCTACGGCCAGTGAGGGAGAGAGAGCAAGACCCCGCTCAGGTGGTCCTCCCTCTCACGGAATTCCCGTTGTTTCCATTTCCATTTCCTATCCCCGAGTTTGTCAGGGCGGAGGAGAGAGAAAGAGAGAGGCGAGAGGTGCAGCATCTCATGGTATTGCTGTCGGTGACGTTTCTGTCCAGGCACCGGGGTGTAAAGCGTCCGCAACCCCGCTGACTCCCCGTATCCCCTCGCGAAAATAGTTCACATCAAATATTAACCCCGGCTAACAGAGGGATTGAAAGAGCAATGTTTCCTGCGAAGATCGCAGGGCGCTCGGCTCCTGTTTAATTAGTAAATACGTCGGAAGTTAAAAATCACAGCTGTAGCGCAGATGCAAATCACAGCGGATACCCTGGGGATGAGCGATGTGACCTTCGGAGGGACGGAGCAGCGGGCAGTGTCCGGGGGCAAAACCCACTCTTTCCTCTTTATTTTTTTATGGAGGGAAAGAAGGGGGGCAGCCTCCCGGGCACCCCCTCCGCGTCTGCGCATCCTCTGCGTGTCGCTGCGGGACAGCGCCCAGGGGAGCGGAGAGGACCCCCCACATCCCGCGGGGAGGAGGTCTAGGTGCGGGTCGGAGGGATACAGGCGGTGGGAGCCCCAAAGGGAGCAAGAAAAGGCTCCTGCACACTTTCGAGGGGCGGCGGGGAGCCTCCTCCGTGCCCCGGCGGCAAAGCCGAGGGAGGCGTGGGCGCACGGGGCTGCGGAGGCCGGGCGCCCCGGCCCATCCTGGAGAGGCCGGAGCACGCCGCTCCTTCTCGGGACTCCCCGGGGGACCCTGCGGCGGGGAACGGGCCAGCCGATCCTGCTCCCCGCCCCGACGGCGGGGCGACGGCTTTGCGGCGTTCGCCGCGAATGCCAACGAAATCCCGCTCCCCCTCGCCCGTCCCCGGGGCCACCCGGCCGGGGGGATCCCGGCCCGGCACCCCCGGCTCCGCGGCAGGCAGCGGCCGCGGCGCAGCCTCGACGGCGGGCACGGCCTGGCAGCCCCAGTGAGGCCCCGGGAGGAGACCTCGGGATTTCTGCTCCGTGTCCCGGAGGGTGCGGCCGCGACAGCCAGGCTACTGGGCACCGCCCCCCCCACCCCCGGCCCCCTTCGTCGTGCCGGTGCCACCGCTCCTCGCTCTCCCCGCCAACAAGACATCCGCTAATTTCAGGGGACTCGTGGTTCCCTCCGCCCCCGATTTCTTTCCCCCTGGCACTAGACTTGCAGCTCGGTGAGCTACGAGAAATCCTCGGTTCCGACCAAGCAGGAGGGCAGCGCGCTGCGAGCGGCCGTGCGCGCCGTCGGGGCTGCTCCCGCCTCCCGGCGGGCTCCTGCGCCGGGCCGGGGGAAGAGGGAAACCGCGGCGGGAAATGGACAGATAAAAGAGAGGGGGGAAAAAAAACCCAAACACCAAACCCCCGAAAAGAACAAAAAAAGAAATACTTTATTCGTGCGTACTCTTCTTCATCTGCCCGACTATGGTATCGGCAACCATTTCAGTGCCGTTCTGCCCCTATTTTGTCCAAAATACACGTGGTTGTGGAAGGAAGAACGAGAGAGGCTGAAATGCCCCTATTAGGTGTTACCGACAACACCCTTCCCTCCAGCGCCGCATCATTTTGTCGAAGGGAATATATTCGGCTTCTATCAACCAAACGAGTGCGCTTCTCGCCACCTCCAGCTGACATACGTATAGAAACCATTTGGATGGAATTTAGCAGGTTATTCTTATCACCATCACTATTGATTTTTCCGACGTAATAACCGGCCCGTTGTTTTAGAATAAAATTTAACTTCCTGAAAAGAAACGGCACGCTTTAAATTCTTTTACACAAATTTCCTCCCCCTACACAGCTAAGCTGTGGGTAAAACCAGCTTCGATCCCAAAACTGTGGAGACTGGTAAACCGTCTTCGTTTCAGCTGTACTAGGTCAAACTCTGCTAGCACCAGTTCGAAGTTTTCCAGCCTTTTCCAGCCTTTACTTTTCATTTTTACAATTCACTTCACCACCACCCCTTCTTTCCCCCACCGGCACATCTTTAAAAGCAGATGCGCATTTAAAAATATATTTGAAGCCGAACAAATGCTAGAAATAAAACATCAAAAGTCTCTCCCCGTTCTCCCAGTTCACGTTCCGCACAGCTGCCCCGACCGCAGCCCTGCAGGTCGGAGAGGGAGAACGGGCGTCGCAGGAGATACGCATCTATATGTCCACCTGTATATATATATACACACACGTGCAAACATACTTAGAGAAGTATAAACACGACGATTTCAGAATATTAAAGAATTCCAAATAAGACCATTCTGATATTTAAATAATCGTTGAAAGGCTTAAGCTTCTGTCTCTTTTTAATCGAGATTAGCGTTTCTCAAAAGGACATTGACCGTCCCAGCGTCTGCACTGCACTTGTGGACGAAAGTGGTTAAATGAAACCAAAGCCGGAGAAGTTTTTTATCGCCTGCTGGGCGGCGGACAACGTTTTTACACCAATTCTGCAGTTCCCATTCCGTCTGAAGGAATATTTCGTTCTGTCACGGAGACAGCTGCACCCGAGTGCCGGGACTGGTTAACTGGAGGAGGTGTTCCCACGGGGTTTGGAAGAGCTCTTGGCCAAGAAGCAGCCTTCAGTCATCAGGCAATTAACCTGAAAAGACCAACATTTGCAGACCCTATGGACCGAGCAGACTTTGGAGCCTAGTTCCTGCTCATTTCGGCTGCGTTTGTGTTAAATGATCTGTGATAAATTTGTGCACATTTATTTTTCGGGGTTCGTTTTCAAACCCTAACGCCGGCATCCGCAACGCACGTCTCTCCACCATCTCTCTCACCGCTAAAACTTCTTCTTTTTTTCTCCGAAAAAAACTTCTTTTAAAAAAAAAAAAAAAAGGACAAACGCTCAAGGAGGCAAAGAGGAAGAGCGACTGTCTCCTGCCCCGTGGGGCTACATGGGGCCAAGGGTCCCCGCCCGCCGGAGCCGGGAAGGGTCGACCATCCCCCGACCCCGGGGCGCGGCGGTGCCGGGGGGCAGGAGCCGGCTCGGGGCGGGGGGGGAAGGCAGGGGAGAGGCAACTAACCTGCCGGGAAACGTCTCTTCGGACTGGCATCTTCTGAGGAAGGAGAGAGGGAGAGGGAAGAGAGGAGAGGCCAGCTTTTCCTGCGGGAGCGGGGCCCGGGAGCCCCGGCAGACGCTGCCGCCCCGGAGAGGCGCTGGCTGCATCCCCTGCTCCCCCCCCCCCGCCCCCCAGACCTTTTACACCGGCCCTTTTCGTCTCCTTCTCTCACGCCAAATCCCAATCCCATCTCGCCAGGAAGCTCCGGGTGTGCATGTCTTTATTTCTCACTCACTCAGGCAGGCTACGACTACACTTATTTTTTTTCTTTGGAAGATCCCCCTGAAAACGGAGCTTAATTTTCAACACTGGGGCCAAGAAGGACCAAACCCCCCCGGAGCCAGAGGGACGGCGGAGCCCTTCGGGGGAACTGGGGCAGCCGCCCATAATAAAGCAATTAACCGAGAGGGGAGTCGAGAGCTGCCAGTTCCTTCGGGATGTCTCCCAGGGCGAGCTGCAAGGGTGCCAGGGCGGGCGCAGGGAGCCAGCCGAGCGCCGGGGGAGGGCTTTGAAAATGCCCCGTGAAGCGGGCTCAGCCGGGCAACACGGATTCATCGCAGCCCGGGCTAGATCAGTGTCTCTCCATTGTCATCCTCCCCTTTAAAAAAAAAAAAAAAAAAAAAAAAAAAAAAAAAGGAGAGGGAGAGAAAAAAAAGTAGGCGGATTGCAGTGACTGACTGCCCAATGGCAGCCCCGAGTCTCAGGAGAGTTACAGAGAGAGAGGGGGAGAGAGAGAGAGAGAGAGAGAGAGAGGCACTTTCTGCCATCCAAATCCCTTAAACCATCCTCATTCCAACACGAGAACCCACTGTAACAACTTCCAACCACTGAGACATGACAGGCAGGAGCCCAGAGGCAGCAGCAGCAGCGAGAGCAGCAGCAGCAGCACATACTCTGCACAGGGAGCAGCATTAGCACCAGGGGAATACTAGACACAACAATACAAACAAACAAACAAACAAACAGACAAAGCCCCCCCAAGCCCAAGGGACTGGATTCCAACTCAGATTCAAGCCACAGCTGACACCAAAAAGGGTGGGGAATTACGACCAGGGGGGGCCAGAAAGGAATAACCAAGGAAGCGAACTCCAAGAGTGTAAACGGGATTCAGCCATGATCCTTTTTTCATCTCGCAGTGTGTTACTCTCAGTGTATTACCCTCAGATTTTCCTCATCCTTACCAGTGGGAGTTACCTGTAAGTGATCCAGAATTTTGTTTTTGTTTTTGTTTTTTTTTTTTTGTTCTTCCTTCCTTCCAAATACTGTTTGAAACGACCCCGCCAGCAGCTACCTAGGGGCCATGGGGACAGCAAGCAGAGGGAGCCGGGAGAAGCCAGCACGGGCGGCAGCTCCGTGCGGTGCGCGGTGGTGAGGATGGTGGTGGCGGTGGCGACGGAGGTGCTGTGCTGGTGGCGGTGCTGGCGCTGCTGGTGGGACCTTGCCGGGGGAAGGTGCTCACCGCCAGGTAACTCCCGGGGCTGCCCCGGGGGCGACGGGGGCCCGGCGTGCCCGCAGCGGGGGCGGCGCACCTTGGAGGGCGGCGGGGCGGCGGGGCACGGAGCGGCCGGCGTCTCCCCTGGGGACTCCGACCCCGACTCCTCCTCCTGCCAAACCGGAGATGGGCATCGCTTGGCGCTCGCCGGGGGGAAGCGTGTTTCTGCGCGGAGATGCCGAGGAGCCGGCGGCGGGCGCCCAGCCCCGCAGCCCGGGGAGAGCCCCCCGGCCGCCCAGGCGCTTGCTGGCCGGCTGCTTTTGCTCCGGAGGGATCTCCAGTCCCGCAGTTAGAGCTGGCTCCAGGACCTTTTCCTTGTGAGGAAGGGGGTGGAGGTAGGGGTGGGGGAAATGAGAGTCGGTGGGTGGGACTGCAAGGAGTTTCGGTCTCTCTCTCTCTCCTTTTTTTTTTTTTTTTTTTTTTTAATATCTATATCTGTATCTAACGTTGCGGTGGATAAGTAGCGGCTGGGCTTGGTCGGTGCGGGCGGCGGGGAGAGTGTCCGCCGCCGTGCTCCTCTGCAGGTCCCCGGCGGGTCTCCGTCCCCTCCGGGCGCCGCGTTACGGGGTCGGGGGTGGCGGGCCGGGGTCCCCGCCCCGGCCGGCCACCGTGCCGAGGGGAGCCGGGCCCGGCGGAGGCTGCACGCCGGGGAACCGTCAAGGGCTTCTGCTCTCCCGCGCTCCGGGCGAGACCCGGCCACGGTGTGGGGCAGCCGTGGGGAGGGGAGGGCGCTGGGGGCGGCAGGTTCCCCCCGGCCGGCGGAGCCGGTTGAGAATCGGGACCCTTCTCCTTCCCTTGAGCATTCATCCCCCCCGGCTCCGGGGCTCGGCGTGCCCCTCCGCGCCGTGGGCGGGATCGGGCCCGGGGCAGCCCGGGGAAGAGCAGCGGGCGGGCTCCGGCCCCGGCCGGCGGGGGGTCCCGGCTGGGGGGCTCACCTCGGCCCGGGCCAGCCCCCGTCGGGGATGGGGGAAACCCGCCGCAGCATCCCCGGCCTCGCACCCACCCCCGCCGCGGGGGCCGGGCGGATTTCCCTTCTCTCCCAGCTCCGCGCCGGGCTCAGACCTTTTTGCACCTCGGCGAGTGCCACATTTGAGCTCTTACCCCTGTGCTCCGTGTGGATTCATACATATATGTGTGTGTATACCTCTCTCTCTCTACTTTTTTCCCCTCCGTGTCCATGCACAGGAGCACACGCACATAAACAAGCACGTGTGCGCGCCTGCCTCTGTGTGTGTGTGTGTGTGTATTTTCTGTGGGCTATAGAAAAATATAACCCACCGCTATGGAAGAAAAGTAGGGATAAACACACCGATAAAAAGAAACTAAACGCCTAATTCTACGTTCTTAATTCTTAATGAAATGCACATGCCTTGGCTACCGATTTTTAAAGGCGCGTGATTTATGGAAGCACGCTAGGTTTAATTCGGTTGGATGCTATTGATTAAACCAAATAGCCAGAGCTGCCTGTTTCTGTTCACAGGCGGGATATGTCTGCTGGGAGGTTACCAATAGCTTATAAAAAAAATCGCAGCCCTATCTTTTTTTTTCTTCTTCTTCTTTTTTTTTTTTTAAAGGAGGAAGGAGTGGTAATAAATAAATAAATACACCCTTTTAATATAAGCGTAGCCATATTTTTCTCAAAACCGTAGGAAATTACTATCCTACAAAGTTTTCCTTCTATAAATAGTTCAAATCTTGAAACAAAAGTTTTAAACCGCACACCAGATGCTGGGATGCTGGCGGTTTCCCTTGCTGTGTGACATAATTATAAGGTCCGAAAGCAAAAGCTATAGAAGTATAATAATAATACTAAGGCGACTGCTGAGGGGAAATACAAGGGAAGCTACGCCTGCTTTATTTAGAGCGAACTGCTTGGGGATCTTTTGAGCGCTGCCCCGCGACAATGAGAATTTCTGGCGGATAAATGCCGCTCCCGCGCCTTTCCCGGTGCCATCCCCGGTTCATCCCCTCAGCGGCAGGTCACTCGGAGCTGGACCCGCGGAGCCGGAGCCGAGGTGGCTATTGCAGTCCATCAGAGCAGAAGGGAAAGGGATCAGGAGGTGAAACCCAACAAAGCGGAGCCCCAAACCGAGGCGCACCTCCCTCCATCCATCACTCCAGAGAGACGGAGCCGGCTGCCTCCCCCGGGGAGGCTGCCTGGGCCCCTCCTCCGCTCCCCGCCACCCCCGGCCCCCGGCCGGGCTTGCTGCACTCGGCTGTGTCCCCCCTTTCGCCCCCAGTAAGCGGGGAGCAGCGGCGGGGAGCGCCGGCCACGCTGCGATGCTTCGCCTCGCTCCCCTTTGAAAGTTAAAAGAAAGAGGAGTTATTTCAGTGCTTAATGGATAGTAGCCTAGCTGACTTGTGGTGTTTATCTTGTGGGTAAATATACTTCTCTGGCTTACTAATGGTAGCTTTTGAAGATTAAAGCATAGTAGAGCCTGTTCGAGCATTATCTTCTGGTGTCTAGTTCTGCTATCCTCGCTCTCTGGAGGGGAGGATGCTTCCCAGGCTGCTATTAAGCGAGCTCTCATGCGCCGTCAATGGTCACGTTAATTTTGCCCGAGATCTCTATCATCTTTTGGCTATGGGAATGACTCCTCGGCCTCGGAGTTGCTGATCCTTCAGGGATAAAGACGAACCTGCCAGGGGTGATACGTAGTGGATGAGCAAACCGAGCGCGGGGTGGCCGCGCTCTGCCTCTCTCGGTGCGTGTGAGTCGGGGCGGCGGGGGCGGGGACGGGGACACACGGTGCAGCTCCTTTATTCTGCCAGAAAAGCCGTAAAGCAAAAATCCCATCGTGATGAAATGGGATTTTCAGAACGAAGAAGGCAATGACGAAATGAAATTTCATTTTCTGAATGAAAAAGGCACCGGGGCCTCAGAGTTTTGCATGCAGTAGCCGGGAAGGAAGTTAAGTTATAGTAGCTTACATCAAAAATTAAAGAGCCAAGTCCTTTATAAAATTGATTTCTATATTGTAAGTAAGTATGCTATCTGACAAAGTAATCTTCTTTGGCGTGCTTGCCTACTAACCTTTGGCCCCCTGAGACTGTAAATGTTTTTACAACCAGAAGCAATTAGCGTCCGAGTTTTTGAAAAAGCAAACTGGCTGCAGCTAGAATCGCTGGTTGTAGGACGATTGATGCATTTTAATGCTCTGGACATATTTTGGTAATCCAATTACATATTTAAAGTATAAAACTGACATTTAATAATATAAATGTAATTAGTATAAACGTCTGAAAAACAGGATTATATATAATACCGTCTGGCAGCGTTTCTTGCAGTGCATGTTTGAGTGCGCATGTGTCTGTACATATGTACATATTCAGCTTCTAAAGAAGATGGTGCTAGTCTAACTTTCCATTTGTGTACTCCTTTCACTGTTCTTCTTTCGGGTTTGATGCATTCACCAGCCACATGAGAGTCAGTTCTTAAGAAGCTTATTTCAGGGATTATCTGCTGGTACGTAGACAGAGTTAATTCAGTTATTTGCTATAAAGTGATTAGGAATAACTCTTAAGAGTGTGTGTATGTAGTAATAGCAGCATAAATCTTCAAAGTGGATCTGTATTTGAACACCATAATACAGCAAATTTTATTAGCGAGTAGATATTACTGGCTGGTTAGGAAATGTAGAGGGAGAAAAATCCTCTGCACGTTTTGCATCTGTTCTGCTGATGCTCCTTACAATTCCACATCCTTCACAACAGGGCTTCTCCATGCTCATGGGAAGCAGGTTAGAAGGAACGCATATTTTTCATATGCCTGCAGGAAAGTACTCATGCTTCATCCCTAAAGATTAGGGCTGCTGGAGACAGTCCCTGAAGCTTCTCTCTTAGTCTGTGTACAGTGCGGGAGGGAGCTACAGGAGCAGAGAACAGCCAGCCTGCTCTGTGGTGCAGACCCTTCAAGGGAACGTCAGGCACAGCTTCCTCATTAATATCAGCCAGCGTGACTGGTGCTCCCACACTAGATGATACTGTCAGGACTACACAATCCGGCCCACTCTTCCCATCCTGGTTGGATCAGGGCTGTATCAACCTCTGTGATAAAACCGGCTGTTATGGGAACAGGATCGTCCCTGGCTCAGTCACTGGACTGCAGTGAAATCTGTCACCTTCCTGCTTTTGCACCTTATTAATTTTCACACTCTTTAGGGCAAACTTGCTCTCTCAGCCTCTGTGCAGTGTCTTGTGCCCGAAGAGGGCTCTGTTGAGAGCCTTAGATACTCCTTTTACGTGGTACTGTAATAATAGTCATCTATAAGAGGATTTGGAATAGAACTTCAACTTTGCCATCCCCCAGTGATGTGTTGGCTTAGAGACAGAACAGGTGAACCTCCAATGGGTATTGACTATTTTCAGGATCACCTAAAGCCAATGCTTTTGCTCAGTGGAGACAAGAAAGATAAAGAGTATTTGCATGCTGGGTCACCATAATCGCCGTGAGCTTGGCTTACCTGCCTGATACAGGCTATTTCCATGTACTGAAGCTGCCACACAAAGATGGGAGAATCATTGTGATATGACTTCTTGGTAGCTTTAGAAGATAAAGTCCACCATTTCTCTGAGAGACCCAGACTAAAATTCCCTGTCTAAAACCTCAGAGCTTTGGTAAATCTGTCACTGGCCACTCTTCTCCCTGCCATGGTCTAGGCCAATCACTCAAGTTCTGAATATCCTTGAATCCAAATGCATTTGGATGTAGGCATCTCTCTCAGTCCTTTGTGGCAGGCAGGTTCTGAGAATTAGTTGTTTGGCATGCCTTAAAATTGAAAAAAAGTAATGACTTAAGTAATTATAAGGAAAGGTGGCAGCATCCTGAATGGTAGGATGACAGCGTGGAATTATTACATGTGCTGCGTTACTAACATGATATAACAAGTGGGTATAAAGCAACATGAAATATTCAGATGAGTAGGTAAGATTAAACGCAGATACGCTCGCATATTAAACAAAGAACAAGCCTAATCCCTCAGAAGACAATCTTTCAAAGGAGGTGTTAAAGAGCTAAACAAAGCGAGGTGCAATTATATAGTTAGACTGACAAACACTTTATGCAATGGAAGATTGTACCGTGTGTACCTGGCAATACGGCATGCTAAAGGTAGAACGGTGCCAAGTGTTTTCTCTGTGCATGGGACCGTGTAATTTGGACTGAAAAACTGTCAGTCCAAATCCCTAACTCCCAAAAGACAGTTTAACCCTCTAGTCCTCCCAAGCTGTCACAAGCAACAGAAAGCTGGGACAAGGTATAGATCAAAGGAGTTCTGCAGACGCGCTGACACCACGCGTTACAGAACTGGTTAATGTTGCAAGCCCGATTTCTTCAGCCCATAACCTTTGCATGTCGTTTCACCCTCAGTGGACTCTCACCGGTGTCTTTCATGCACGCTGGCAAAACACCTCTACCTGCTAACTACCAGACAGATGGCTTTTTGCAACTCCAGGTCACCTGTCTGCTCGATTCTTCTCATTATTTTTGCTCTTTCCTCCTTGATGCTTCACTGCCCTCCTGTGCAGCATTACCCCAACCTGCCCCAGGTATATAATTTCTGTAGTATTACAGTAGTGCTCTACATGGGACAGTTGTATAAGAACCAGCCAGGCCTCTAGTCATGAGAACCATGACCAAAACATCCATGCACAAAAACAAAATTTCCATGACTTCTGGGTTCTGGGATTGCACATGTGAATACCCTGGCAATGAGCTGAACAAACTTCTCACCGAAAGCTTCAGGTCTACAAGCCCAGAATTACTGGGGAGGCTAAGACAGACCAGGAGTGCAGGCACAGGAGGGCTCTGGAATAAAAGCCAAGGAAGGCAGGTTCCTGGAGAATGTCTTCCAATCCTTGAAGGGTTATTAGCACCCTCTCCTTCTCTTTTACTCACCTTTCAATCCTCCCCCAAAGGTAAAAGGATACATTTTCCCTCCATTGTGGAGAGCTGCACAGGACTTGATGGCTACTTCTTGTCAAGACAACTCCTACTTATTTGCTTTTGCTACAACACATGCACGAGGAGCATTGCAAATACTTCAGCTAGAGCAAATGTGAAGAAATTCTAGATACAGAGACCTGAAGTATTTTCTCCATAGGTTTTTTCTGTCCGTATGCATTATATTTCTGTGAGATCTCTCTTCTGTTACTACCTAAAAGTTGTTAGGACAAACCTTTAAAGCATTGAGTTGTCTTTTCCATGCTTTCCCCTTGCTTTCTAGAAGGCAGTTTTCTTAATAGTGCAATGGAGCTGAAATTTAGCTGCCTCATTCAGTTCTAATGGAGTATAGGCAGCTTTTCTAAAGTTAAGATAGTTAAGGCCAAATAGTTGTTCTCATCATACAAAAATCTTTCTTCCACTAGGATCTGACAGCAAGATGATTATCACCTATTAATTATTTTACAGCAAATCATACCTTCTTTGGAAAATCTGAAGACAGGCTAAATTAGAGAGTTATTGTATCTTTTTCTGGAAATAATTTTAATAGTGCGTACAGTTTGTACCCACGCCGTAGTTACAGTTTTGAACATTTATTTTCTTTTCAGCCTATGCTTGTGGATCAGATTTCCCTCGTGGCAGGAACCCACAAAGGATAAAATTCACGTTTATGCAAAAATCCCACTTAATCATCATGGTGACATAGTCTTTGTTCCAGCTCTTTGTCCAAGGTCAAATTTCACCCTGAGTTCCTAAGCAATAAGAAAAAAATGGGCATCCAGTGGTATAGCAAGTGTGCAAATGAGGGCAAAAGCTAGCCTCAGATGTTTGACATGTGGCAGAAGAATTTTCCCCTGTGAAGTGGCACCAAGTCTGCTGGTCGCAGTACTGCGTGCTCCAAATTTTTTATTTGAAGTAGAGCCACCCTGTTGCTAACCAGTGGCACCACTTTTAAAACTGCTTGAACTCTGTGGGCTTCACTGGCAGATTTGTGATGCAAAGATAATGCTGATGAGTTGTATCTTCCACCAGCACGTACCTGGAGTGCACAACAAAGGCATTAAAAAATATTTTCTTCTGGATGGCCATTGCTATAGATCTGTGCAGCATTTTGGGAAGCTCTTATATCTTGTCTTTTCAGCCCTGAGGGCCCAACGCTTCTCTCCCTTGGGGTTACATCTACAGCTCAGCAAGTTAACAAAGCAGGAGCAACTCCGCCGCAGTCAACGGAGTGACTCTGGTGCAAGTGAGAGGAGAACCAAACAGAAAGTCAGCACAAGCCTCGCTCTTCCAGTATCCATTCGAGTACAGCCTTGGCACAGGCTGCCATATTATGCAATTTAAAGGGAATGTGGCCATATTTCCCCAGAACATACAGCAAAAGCAGTATTAATAGGAGGCCATGTCAGACAAAACCCAAAATCAGTTCCATGGGCTATTGAAAGAATCATTATGGCCTCTGGTGCCAGTAAGAGCTGACATAAAAGCAAAACGTTATTTATTTTTTGAGGGGAGAAGCACTTCAAAAGCACTGTGGCATTTGCTCGTTATGTGCAAGGCACTGTGGGGCAGCCCAGCTTTCAAAGCTGGAAGTAAGCATAAGCCATAAAGATACAAACCACTGTCTGCCTGCAAGTAGGGCCTGGAAAACAATTTGAGGTGTATTTAATTTAAAATTGTTTAAGTGCTGCAGTACAGGGACTGGATATCATATCCACCCTCCTAATCTGGCTGAAGTGAGACATAATTATGAAATGTGACTATTTAATAATAGTTTCTTTCATTCAAGGATTGTAAGTGAATTAATCCTCCCAGCATTCAAGTGAGCTGGGCAAGGATCATTTCACTCACTGCTGGGGTGGAATGCAGCAGCTGCTACATAGCGCCCAGCAGAGCTGTATGGACATGCAGAACCAGCACTGGTCCCAACATCCCCAGCAGCAAGGCAAGAAAGCATCTGAAAAAAGGCCAAGTGCATCTCTAATTGATCTGGTCCCTGGCCAGGGCAGCAGGACAGCCCCTTTAAAGATTATGCTTTTCCATGGTGGGTTTTGCTCCGCAGTGAAGACATGCAAGGTCTGAGACTGGACCGATGCCTGAGATGCTGAATAGCAGTATCCTGACTTCTCCCTGCCTCAGTTTCCCACAGCTTTAATAGGGCAATAACAACACTGGCATGGCTTGGAGGTAGGGGAGGGGCAGGAGAGCGAAAGCTGCCACAGCACTTTGAAATCAGAAAATGTGGTGTAAGTGCTACGTCATCACTTTCAGTGATTCTCTTCCGACCACAAGTGGCGGAGATGGCATGATTATGTCTCATCTGAAACATGGCATCGCTGACACCTACTTCACCACCTTGTCCAGTGCGGCCTTGGGGAAAGGGCAGGGGGAAAGTGTCACTGGCCAACGTCACGAGCATCATTTCTGACAGTGCCTCCCCTTTCCATGGGAGCCAGCCAGCCAGCCATGGGCACAGCCGAGCAAGGCTTGGCTGAGGATAGCTTTTGGCCTTGGGGTGCAAGGTGCCCGGGGGCAGGCTGGGTAGCAGGCAGGACATGGTTAAGGGAGTGCTGAGGGGAATGGCAGCATCTCTCATGACTCCTTTGGCTGCTCGCCAGGGAGCCATGTGACTCCTTGGTTAAAAGAGTCCTCTCAACCATGAGACACTTTTTTTTCCCCCCTCTGGTTGTACCTTTTCTTTTCTGAACTTAAAAGAAAACAAAACGTATCCACAAAACTTTCCACATTAAAGTTATATTGTAGTCTGATGACTCATGGTGAGAAATTCAAGGGGAATGAAGAGGAAGGGGAACATTTCTGAATCAGATCTGTTGTGCTGAGCCCTAAAGGAGAGGAGGATTTTGCTGGATGGAGAGCAGCACTGCTGTACAGCACAGTGAGCAAGGAGCAAGGGACGGGACTTAAACCTATTCCCTACTGCTGTGGGCTACAGCTAAGTCTGTCAGGGTAGCTTCAAATCCAGTGGACTTTGATGCTATCAAAAGGGCCAAGGGTGGGAGTGCAAATAAATATGGCTTCATCTGATTCCTAGTAAATTCCTTTTTCTCCGCTCCCATAGCCTAAAGGGTACGTAATCTAGTTTTACAATTTTTGGTTGTTTTCCTTTATTGGCACCTCTCATCACAGTATCTGAGCACCGCCCATAATAATTAGATTGGCACATCCCTAGTAGACTTCCTGGAGTCTTTTGTTCTCCCTTCTCTGTCTCTGGGGAGTTCTGCCCAGGGTAGGTGCTTCTGAGGGGAGGGATGGGGTCAGATTATTGTTTTAATGTCACTCTGGTTATGTTGTAAAAGATGTATCAAAGAGGAAGTTCTTGCACTATGACCTAAAGGTCATCAGACTCTGGATTAGTCTAATCTCTAAAAGTTTGTTCCCCAGACAGGTCCTTTCGACTGAGAGTAACTTACCTCTGGGCCTTGTGTTTTATGATCTTTGTTGCTTCAGAGGAGTTCACCAGCCCTGGCAGAGGCAGAGGTTTGGTCTGTCTTCTCTTGCTGGGCCATGATCCACTAATTGCTGTGTGGAGGCTAGGCTTCACACCTTGAATTGGGGATGAAAGAGAACAGGAGAGATGAGAAGGACTTGCATGCAGAGGCAATGTGCACATCATAACCTCACCTGGACACATGCTATCTACTTTGAAGTCGGCATACTGTTTTCATGGTCAGAGTGCTTTGGAAGACATAAAGCCTGTGTCTCACTTTGGCTTTGTCCTCTTTTGGGATAAAAAAGGCAAAACATTTTGAAAATTGCCAGCCAAGCAATTTTCGAGGCTCATCCGTTTTGGTCTCTTGTAGGCTTCACTGGGAGGTTGGAAGAGACATGACTGGAGAGTGGCAAGTTCAGGAATGTCCATTAACCAGTAACACACAATGCAAGCTGTGCTGAGGACGTGGGGGTGCAGGGCAGGATTTAGAAATAACAGCTTGCTCCTTTTTAGCTCCCAAACACAGCCATGCTTCTGAGCAGAACCAAGGCATAGTCTCAGTGTAAATACTAAATTTTAAGGAATGCACTTGGGACAAGAATCTGTGCCTGCCCCTGTGTGCTCCGCTCTGCTCCTCTCCACTCCCCACCCCAACTACGCAGCGTGCCAAAGCCAGCTCCTCAGCAACAAGACTTGGCAGGTGGCACCCGATGAGATAATCATGCCCCTGGGACATTAGGAGGCATGAGGTGCAGCCAGGTGCTCCTAATCTGTCCGTGGGTGTGATTTTCTGTGGTAACCACACCCTCAAGTGTTGTCTTACTGCAATTAGGAAATTTGTTCAGTTTAGGTCAAGTGCTTCTATTAGGGTGCTCTTCACATCTAACATGTGTTGGTATGGCAGGAGCATGTGGACGTCCAGGGTCAGGCAACGAACTGTGCTGAGCAGTGTTCCTGCAACTAGCAAAGAAGAGATCCTACTTCTCACCTCTTTGCTGTCTGCTTATTTCCAAACCTGGACCCTCCCTCTCTGTTTCCTCTCGTGAAAACCCACTAGTCTGAGCATTAATTCAGGTGCAAATAAAAGCAAATGGAAACGTCTCCCTGAGATATGACAGTCCCGCTTCAGATGTGTTGCAGACAAGGAACAGTTTAAGAGTTTCCCACATTTGCTTCTTGGGATTTCTATTTTTCAAGAAGCACTTTAAAAACTAAAATATATGAGTGCTGTCCTGCAGCAAAGATCAAATGACAGTTCATTCTTGCAGGTAGAAAATGTCTTGCTTTCACAGGCTGGCTTGCATTTCAGTCTTACTGTAGGCAGGCATGGAAGCTAGGTGTTAAATCAGTCTGGTAGTGAAAAATACCAGCCAGATGCTCACATGGGTTCATACCTTCTTATTAAAGACTTAGTGTAATAAGGTCCAACAAACAATGAGGTGTTCTGGCTATCACAGAGGTGAATAAGAAAGGGGGGGCTCCAGCTGCTTGCAGAATTCGTTCCCCATGTCTTCACTTGGGCAGAGCTGCCATTGCTTGCCGTGTCTGCTGCAATACTATAAGAGGTATAAAATGAAACAGCACAGAAGTGGCTTCCAGTGCTGCCGAGGTCTTAGTGTCATTTAGGGGAAGCCTTTCCTGCCTGTGTTCTGCGCTTCCTCTTTCAGCGTTGCCAGCTTGGGCTGCAAGATGGGGAAGAGCTCTCTGTGCCTTCACACAGGGAAGCACGTGCAACACTTGGGCTATTTGCCCTTCACTCAACCAGCCTAGGGGCTGCCTAGTTTAAAATTTAAGTTTAAATTCTGGCTCCATCCAAACATCGCCTGAATAACCGCAGGATTTAGCTCACAGTATTTTGTTAGGAGAGTGCTGTTTATTGGAAAGAAATAGTAAAATCCACCAAGCCACTGAGGAAGATCTCCTGTGTTGGGTAAAGATAAATCAGAGGGACCAGTGCATTTTACCTCTCCAAAAATGAAAAACACTGTCAGTGCTAACAACAGTCCTGCTTGTCTTCATACCGCACAGGTATGTTTTTTGAGGTGTATCAGATCTTTGCTTACATGATAGCTGCCATTGTATACCTAATTAGAAATGAGCTTTAGCTTTCTGACAATAGCTGGCACAGAGTATGTTCATTCTAAGACATCTTGTGAGATAATTAAAGCGATGACTGACAACATAGCACAGTAAAAGGAATGTTTCTCAAAGTAGAGTTACTTTACAGGTTGCTTGTACGCGTTTTGTTAAATGCAGTCCTGGTGTAACTGCTCTGACTTTGATGAATTCCCCAGAAATGAATCTGGCACCTTATTTTTTGAGAGCAAATCCTGGAATTCTCTTAATTTCTAACTCCTTTTTAAATTCATGTTTAAACACATGTACATGAATATGCTGTTTATGAAGGGTGCCTGAATCACAGCCCTGGAAAATGAATTCCTCTCCTTACCCACAAAACCAGTACAGCACAAGCTGAGGGTGTGTGAGCTTCTCCGCTCCACCCCATCCTTGTGTCTCATCCATGACCTAGAGGGGCAACCTCTAGCTAGGCATAAGCGGGTGGCTCAGCCTCTGTACTTATTTAATCCTTGGCCAACCTGCAAAGGCTGCCAATAAGGGTGCCAATTGTGGTGGTGGTTTCTGTGATGTGGATAGTTGTCCACTGGGAACTGGATTAAGACCATCAACTCATTTCAAATACTCTAGGCCACAAAACATCTGCCAAACGGTAACCATTTTTTTGGTCACTACTGACTTGGGTCATGTTTGGATCAGCGATGAAAGGCTCCATATCCCAATACCAATCCCCTGAGCCGTACAGTTTCCCGGAATAATTTTTTTAAAGAAGGAATACATTATTTATTGTCCTAGATTCTACTTTGATCTGCTGATTTTTAGTGTGCATATTGGCCTTTTAAAGTGTGTAATTTTCATTACTCAGTTGTAGTGGGTTCAGATGCTGAGAAAGATTTTGGAAGGTGGCAGGTGGCAGATCCATGCAGTGCCATTCAAAATGAGCTCTCAGAGATAGTGGTTACATGTTCTGGCACCTCAGCTGGCATTATATTCGGACCTAAAACTGGTCTTACACCTTCAAATTTATCACACAGTCACTCAGCAGGGAAACTGCCATTAAAGTGAAGAAGGTTACATTGCTTCCTTTGCTCTTGTTCTTTTGGGGATACCTAGATATCTGTGTCAGATCTGTGGCATCAACCAGATGGCTGGCAGCTCTTCCAGCAGCTGTGGTATTGTCAGTGGTCCCAGCTGAACCCAGCACAAACTTTTGTGTATGCCCACTAGCACCCCATGTTGATGGGGAGATGACTTACTTCACAGATGCTGCAGAACTGCAGGAGGTGGAGACTAAATAATTTGGCTCCAACCACACAGCCCAGCAGGGAAGGGAATTGGAGTGGAGTTTTCCTGATCTCAGCCTAGCCCCCAAGCCATTTGCAGTCCTTCTCTTCAACACACCTGAGAGTGCAGCTAGGGCCAGCTGAAATTCTTATTTTAGTTGGCAGTTAATAATGTTTCTTCCTGTGCTGTGTCTCTTGCCCAGAAGAGACCCAGGCTCAGAGAATGCCCAGAATGAGAAGTACATTGCCAGCATGCTGAAAGAATGTCTTTCTGGCCTTTCTTGGATAATACAAAGCTGTACAATATTGCCACCAGCTCTCCCTTGAGCTGAAGCAAACTCTAAGAGGTGACTGGGTTTTTCTTTCTTGGGTGTAATTTACATTTACGCTAGCACAAAGGCACTGCTTTGCTTGCCTTAGTTCCTCAGAACAGTGAATCACCTACCTTCTTCTCTATTACATGTGGAAGTGAAGCATGCTGTGACATCAAAGGAGTGACTGTTAAGATGATAGAAAATTCTGAGCAGATCCATTACAGCTATGGATGTTCAGAAGCAACAGATAGAGGAACAAATTATGGTGTTGAGTTGATGGTATTGTGAGATTGTGGTAGAATCTGCTTTCTATTATACAAGAAAAGTGTCAGGAGCATTTTACCAGTAGATATCTCACAGTGGTTCATTGATATTAGACTGTGAAACATATAGTTTGGTTTTCCTTTTTTATTTATTTTTTTTAAATAATAAACAAAAATTAATTTTAGTCAATGTGTCCCTCCACTGTGAAAAAATGTTTCTGTTAAGAGATACAGAAAAAGGTGAAAAAAGTAAGGAAAAAATTGTGTTTGAAAGATTATATGCCATCATATAGATATGTAGAGAAAGCATAATTCTTTAATTCTTAAAAAAAATAAATTTATCACTACAAAGCTCTCTCCTTTTTAAAGTTTGTCTGCTTATTTGCAGCCCTTTTATGTCTAGTTTCTCTTTCCAGAATAGAAGCTTCCCTTTCAATAGTAGCTGAATCTTAAATTCAAGGATACACAAGGGGAAATGTAAGCATACTGGCTTAAGTGAGCTTGTAGTTACATGCGTATATTTAAGCAGACCGCATCCCAAACTTTGAAAACACAGGAGATACACAGTACCTAGGACCCTTGTATGTCCCCCAAGTACAAAAGGATTCCAACATGTTTAACTCTTTCCTAACCCAAGTTCTAAATTCAGGTGATATCTCTCAAGTTTACTTTTTCACTGGGAAACCCATGAAAAGTGAGCTGAAAACATACAGTGTCAGTGTGTCAGTTACATCTCAGCTTGGGACGTATGAGTTTATATAAGTAAGTCAGTTTTTTTCCTTTCTGTGCACGAGGACCAAACTTACCATCTCAGGAGTTTTGAGCTGAAAGGTGATGGGGAGTGATGCGTGACAGCCAGGGCAGGGCCTGTGTGTTCCCCAGGGAGAAGGGAACAGAGACAAGTGTGGGGTGGAAAACCCAAGGGGAAGAAGAGTGAGCGGACTAGGAAGAAAGGAAGCAGCTGGAAGAAAGAAAGTCAGAAGTCAGGGAAGCATGGAAAACGGAGAAGATGGAGCTGGAGAACGAAACAGGCTTTAAGATGGTTGCCAGAGAGGGAGGCATTTCTTGGGAGGTTCAGCATTGTGCTGAATGATCGTTCAACCTGTCTTGTTAGTCCAAGTAATGGCTCCATCACTTGGTCAAAAATGTAATCACCTGAGAGCAGCCTTTTTGCGACTCAGCATGAGGACCACAGTCTGGAGAGGACCATAGCCTGGAACCAGGAAGCAAGCGCAGAGTTAGGAAGTACGATCAGATAGCGTGAGCAGAGCAGCTCAGGAAACTGGCCTCAGCCCAGAGACACCCGCTGTGCTGATGAGGCTTATTTGTCCCCAGAAAGGATGTGACTGACCATCACTGGTTAGGAAGAGAGACAACAAAGGACAGATCACAACTTATAGCTGGCTAATTTCAGCTAGGAGAGGATGATCCCCCTTTTGAGGAGGGGGCAGGGGTGCAGGAGAGGGAATGTAAAAGAGGTGAGAGACAAAGCGCACTTTACATCAATAAGAGAATTTGGCTTTGGAAGAAGATTTTCTGCATGGCTGCTCCACATAAATTGTGCTTAGCTCTACAGTTGCAGGATTTTGGGGTCTCCGATGAAGCTCTTGAACTCCTAAAGACAATTTTACTATTTAGCATCCCAATATGCTACCGTCCACAAAACCTAAAGCCTTATGTGGGTGCACTTTTAAGTTTAGAAATTCAGAAATGCTGTCATAGTTATGGTTAAAAAGGACATGGATTAAAGGCTCTTTTTACAGGATTTAATTTGTGAGTATTGGGGTAAATGCACTCTTTGGCCTGAGAGCCCACAACTGGAGTGCATAACGGCAATGCATAATATTACAATTCTTCAGTCACAGCAAATGCTGTGTAATACTGGTGTGCAAGGCTGAACTGGGACAGTCACTACTGAGGGGATGCTCAGCTTTTCCTTCCTCTAGAGCATGAATTCATTTCAAAAGCCAAGCTTTCAGGGGGTATAGCATTGTTTGTGTGCAGCCAAACCATGAAGGATTTTCTTCTCAAATTAAATTCAGCTCTTTTCTTCCCATCTCTAGAGCTAACTCTTTTCAATATTTCAGCTGACTGGGATCCAGTTTTTAAAATATATAAAGGAGCTATTGCTTGGCACGGAATAGAGACCTTGGTTTTTATTGCATCCACGCACTACCAGGGTCTGATTTATTACTTTGTAAAGTATTTTTGGGATATATCTTTGTTTATATAAAACTAAGTTCAGTACCATGCATATTTCACACCTCTCTCTTCTGTTGTTTACTTCATGGACACAAATATCTATATTATATATATATCAAGGGTTTATAAGATATAGACTCTGGAGAAGGTCCTTTATGACTGACTATCAGTGGTTTTGGGATCTTCTTTTTAGCTTTGTTTAGAGTTCTCTTTCCAAAGTTGCACATAGTTTTAGTTGAAATTGGTGCCTTATACACACATATATGATTTCAATCTATATCTTGCAAGGCTGATTCTCAAAGTTTCACTCAGCAGTTTTCAGTAAGGTCATATATGCGTAGACCTAAGACCAGGTGAAAGTTAATGTAAACTGGCTATTATATCTCATCTAAGGAGCTCAGATTAAACTTCTCAAGATGAGCACAGTGAGGTTGTCATCTAAAGTAAACTATCTTATCAAAACTAAACTCAGTGTAGCTATGCCAGTTTCACTCTTGTCATGCAGTCACAGAGCTGTATCTTCTTTTTCTCTGTCTCTTCTATTCCTTCCATTATTGCTTTGAAAATAAAATGATTGAGGAAGGATATAATGGATAGAGAAACATATGAAATTGAAAGGAGGCTCAGAAACCACCTACAATCCCCATCGGTGGATTCTCTTCTTTGGGACAAACCTCAAGTCACCCACTTCCCCTGAGATGTGAACCCAAAAATACGCTTCCCAAGGACCAGGAAGTACCGGGCAAATACCTGGAGAGAGACTCACTTACACGTTCAGCAACACAGGCTGGCACACATGTGCAGTCACCCAGGCAGAAGCGTAAATGCTAGCTCCAGGGCTTCCAAGTTGAGAACACATATCTGGGCAAACATAGGTTATTATAACTCTGGACAGCAAACCACAAAGGCATTCAAAGAATCACCACCACAACATTTTACAGAATATTATTACAACTGTCACCAGCAGTTCTGTCAGAAATCTGAAAATTGCAAAGGACAAAATTTAACTACTGAGGAGCAGGGAATTCTCAAAAATTGTCCTGCAGAATGCTGGCACGTTTCAGACCAGATAGAAAAATACTGGACTTTGCTGCTAACCATCCTGCCGAGCAAAGGGGAAAACTAATATCAGAATGATACTCATCTACACTTCTTCCTTTAAGAGCTTACATGCATTCTCATTAGTATTTTTACGCCTGCTTCCTCTCCTCCCCTGTATTGCACCACCTCTGGAGCCAGACTAGCTCCAAGGTAACTTGAATACTGTTTTTCACCAAAATCCAATCTTGCTAGAGTTGTCACTTTGGAAACAAATCTGAATTTTAGAAGAGAGAAAATAAATGGAGCTGTGATCATCTGGCCTATACCTGCACCAGCAAAATGTGTCACAATAGTATTGCAGTTAAATTATACCCCTGAAGTCACATAAGACTTCAGAGCATGACCTCTTGTGCTTTTAAAAGACTTATTTTTTGCATTTATATATTCTAATAGAAAATATAATGCATTTTGTGTTGCTCCAGGTTTTAATTATGCAATATTAATCCTTTCCCCATGCCTCCTTAATGCAAGAGATTGTCAGGGGAGAAGTAGAGATTTGGACACAAGGACCTGGGAGTTGGCACTTCTGGAGCTTGAGAAGCTTCCACAGGAAGGGTTTTTGGTGGCTTGAACTCTTGGGATATCTTCTAGGCAGGAGGTGGAGCGGGGCTTTAACGCAAAGGTGTGGAGCTTGAATTCCTTCCTTAAGTCCCTCAGCCAACAGTGGCTCTACGGAACCCTCTCCATGCTGCTACTTCAACACAAAGTGATCCATAAGCACATTGCCTAAAAGCTTTTGGTTACGTGACTAGGAGTGAAATGTGAGGCACACTAATTGCCATTTTCACCAGATGTCAGGAAAAGCAGATTTGTAGCGTGACCTGTGCAGCTCACATTTCTCTCAGAGCTATCGTTTCAGACTCCTTGCAGACTGAGGAGAACAGCAAGGTTATGTTAGTTTGTATGTTGAAGGGCTAATGAACTAGTTAAGAAAATACTCAGGATCAAAATGGTGCTGCATCTTCCAAATAGTGAGCGAGGACATGTTAATGTAGTTGGCCCCAATTACTGTCTGAGTGAGAGCCTGCCAGCATATGTGCAAAGTGTTGCTGGGTGTGTGTAAACTGCCAGCAAAGCCTTGTTGCCTCTGTCGTGATGTATTCCAGGGATGGCTTTCCTGGAGCCCAACACATGGCACAAGCAGACCCTGTGGGTGCTTTTTGCATGCTGGGATGTGACTGCAGCCAGGAAGTGTACAGAGTGATGCCCGGCAGTGCCTGCCTTCTATGTGCTTGTGTGATGCCCTGTACAGAAAGAAGATTTGTACTAGAAATACCTAAGAGAGTTATAAAACATATTATTTTTACTACTGGTCATGCCCATCTCCCTCTAAAACCATGTGTTTTTAATACTAAGAGTTCAGTGACTTGTCTGTAATACAGCAGCAGCATTTTGGAGTTGTGAAAGCATCCAGTCATGCAAAATTCCTTCAGCTGACACTGCCCTAATGACTTGGCAGTGGGTGTAAATCTGGAAACTGAAGTTCAGCATCATGTCTTCTCACTTTGGTCCCAAAAGTGGATGGGATATTTTGTTATCTAGTGTAGTTATTTGCAACCAGGACAGAATGCAACTGTACTTTTGTAAGTGTAAAAAGTCTCCTACTTTGCAGGCCACAGGGAGAATGAGCACATGTTATAACAGGTGAGCTTTTAAGGCAACCTGAGGCCAATATCTACATAAAAGTGTGGATTGCCCCAGAGTCAATAAGTGTGATCGTATAAGGCCTAGGAATGGACAAAAGGCAATTCCTAGCTCCTCATTGGTACAGCACACTCCTCGCAAGTGATAATGACATATATTACACATGAAGCCTGCCAATCATCCAAGGCTGACTGTTGCATCTTTGACGTAGGAAATACTGATTCTGGGGGGAAATATATTTATTTATGTGCTAGTGGTTTTATAACTGCTGCTTAGGTTTGGAGCTTCAGAAGTGGCTCCAGCAAGCCTGGGTTAATGGACTGAGAGTACGAGAGGTGCAGGATAAGTAACATAGGAGGCATTTCCGCAGCTTACCAGCTGATATCACCACAATGTAAGTGATATCAATGTATGTGCTGAACAAAGCAATCTGTTGTATTGCGTTCCCGCCTAGCTCAGTTCAGCAGGAGGCTGACGTTTTGTGGCCTAATTTCACCAAAGTATTTAAGCCAGGGAGTATCCCACTGTCTCTGGTTTGAACTCAGTGGGAGCATATGTGTGTTTAAAACTTTCCATACGCTCTTAAGAGCACATCGAATGCCCATGTCTGGTGCGCTCCATGGGACAAACACCAAAAGGCTGTGTGTCATCAGCAGCCACTGGTGACGTGTGCGCTTCAGTCACAGTGCGCTCCCTCGGGTGGGCAGTTGCTTCACCAGACTGTTTTCAGTTACATTTTTTTCTTGACCAGGGTTGTTTAGTTTGTCCCTTTGCTCTCAGACCTTTGCTTGGACAGTTTGCGTCACTTTTTATGAGCTGCCTTTAACGCAGGAGCTCAGACCTCTCTGGGAAAGCTGCCTGCAATCATCAAAATTGAAGGGGACAAATCTGCATATGGGACATGCTGACTGTGTAACGTCATGTAGATGCCTAAAGGAGATACGAGTTCTTTAGGAAATCAGACTGCTCCTGTGCTGGAAATCTGGCTTTCAACTCTTTGGAAAATCTGGTTGCTGGACAGATTTCCTTTAAATTATCTGCCTCTGCTGTCATCCCTAGCACTGTTAAAAGCTTATTAAAGGTAGTCACCTTCCCTGAAGACTTATTTTTAAGTTGGACCTTTGTTCTACAGCTGCCCATACAAAGCAGCTTCTAGCAGGGCTAATCACCAGCACCAGTGGAGTTCATCATCTACTACCCATCCCCTGGTCTAACAGGAAGGAAAGGGAAAAACATGTGCACACGCAAGGTCCTGTGCAGGACAGGAACACTAAGGCAACAATAATGAGCACTGATACGGGCCCAGGTTCCCCATACACATATTGCCAGTGAGGACAGTCATTTCTTTGGAGCCCCCAGAGACTCTTGTAGACTTAAATGGACTTTGGTTCGGGCCACTTTTGTTTCATACCATCACTTGCTTTAATAGGGTGAGTCAAATTACTCCAGTTCCCACCCAGTTTGAGATGCAGCTGATTGAAGGGGAGGGTGTGGAGGTTACAGTGGGAGGGAGAAAGAGGGAACAGTCTCCTTTGAAAGCAAATAAACGCTACCACTTCTGTTAATTGCATAAAAGTCAAAAGCTAAGCCATAAATGGTAGTGCAAGTCTGAGATTACTCGACAGCCCTGTTATTCAAATGCAGAATGCTGTATGAAGCAGATATAGAAGAGCTTAGTGTTAGAAAAGGCTCTTATCTTCACTTGTTAAGCCACTCATGTGTTATGACAAGTCATCCCCAGCCTAACAAATGAAGATTAGTGCACCACCAGCTGCACTAAAAAGTAGATACGCTAGAAACCGTAACAGTGGACTGAAATGGCCCCTGATCTTTGGAGAACTGACATGTCAATCCAGTTATAGCTCAGATCCCTTTCTCATGAAATATACGAAACCCACCTGTCTGTCATGTACTGATGAGCACGCAAAATACTATTTTTGATACAAGAACTGACTTCTCAGTCCAATTAATCTAGTGAAAAGACTCCTGCTGTTTTCGATAGGCTTTGAATCAAGCCCAGGAGTGGCTGATAATGCACACCAAGCATTAACATGTGGGCAAGGATGGCAGAGTGGCTCCTCAGAGATGACTCGCTGCAAAGGGGCAGAAAATTGGCCTCGGTGTTACTATCAAGAGTTGTTTTCAAAGCCAACTGGAATACGTATTTGTGTGCAGGATTTTTGCTTTGCAAAATTCAATATGCAGAAACTACCATTGCTCCATGATAAGAGGTAAACAATGAAAAGAACAAAAGGATCTGTGAAAGGCACTGGTGTGTTGCAATCTATTTGAATGTTTATCTGCAGCAACATGCAGAGGTGGATTCATACAACCAAATTTAGGCAACGAGGAGAGGCTCTCAAGTTAGGAGTCTGGTCTCCCTGGGTGCCTCCTCTAGTTAATGGAGAAACAGGCAGGTCCACGGGGTAATTCAATCCACCTCCGTTCTGAATCATCCTGGGAGGTGGCTGGCTCTTTCCTTGGTGGTAGAGGGAACCTGGGGCGCCTGGTTACCTAATTCAGGCACCTCTGACAGCACTGTGAATGGCACAGAAAATGGGGCCCAGTGAAGAAGGCAACCAAATATCTTTGTTTAATTCCCATTAAAATGAATTAGACCTAGCCTGGCTGCCTGAGTGCTTCCATGCAAGAGAATTAGGAGGGAGCAAATGGGATGGATGCTAAAGAGACAGAGGACCAAACTCTGCTCTGTGCCCATAAGCCCATGATTCGTGTGGCCACAGATAGTGTAAGGAAAAATGCAGCACTGGCAGTCTTTGTGCTACGTGGATTTTTGAAATTATGAATGGGAGCTGTAAAAGCCCCTCATAAATAAAGTAGTCCTGAGGTGCTGCAGCAGTGACATCCTCCTTTAGGCTGTTGGAACGAGCAGGGTGATGGCACTGATAGATAGGAACATTTCTTTGATGGTGGGATAGTGAAGACCCACTCAGACCAACACACCTCTGTCCCTGAAGAAAATCAACTTCCCAGCCTTTGTTATAGGTTATCAGCACCATGGTCAATGTACAGTTGAGGAGGAGGAAAAGCAAACCTGTTTTCTAATCCAGGTAAGGGGTTCAGCAGCAGTTCGGGGAGAGGTAACACAATCTCTAGAGCTGCTGAAGTGTGCTTGGGACTTCCAGGCAGCAAGCGTGAGTCACAGGGAGGGACAGAGAGGGAGAGAGAGAGAAAGAGAAGCGAGCTCAAATCTCAGAAGGTAGAGAGTGTGGGTGAAAGACAAATACCATGAAAGAGCAGAGGGCTGCTGTGTGAGTCAGTTGAATCCTATAGATACTAATATTTATCATAAATGCCAAAGAGGTTTTAGCCACCACAAACTCTCAGAAAGTAGTAAATGAAAACTGTGGTTAGAAGGATGAGAGAAGACGTCAGTGGAGGAAAAAGAGATAACAGGACTGTGAACGCAAGGGAAGGGGTATTGCAGAGTATGACATAATGGAATACGGATTAGCAGCAATTATATGGCATGGACAACAAGATCAGATGATTATCTTTTCCAGAAAGATGCTGTGTTGTTTTTCGCTGTAATCTCTTACTAAAAGGGTGCTAGAATGCATGAACAGTACAAGAAAACCCCTTCTTATTCTAGTGGGTGTTCTTCCCATAACTCTGTAGGTTTTGCACAAAAAGCATGGCAAGATACTTTTTTTCTTTATTTTTAAATGCTGCTTTTTATATGTCTTTCTTGTTTTGGTTTTCAGATGGCACTGAAATGCTAGGCTTACAATCCATGCAGAGACATTTTTAACTCTGGAAGTTGCTTGTGGGGAGCTCTGTCAATGCAGAGATCACCAATTACTACTTTTACTTCACATTATTATCTCTCACAAGGGCCTGCCCTTTGGGGTGCAATAGCCTGTCAATGATTAATTTTTCTTCTTCAGAAAATGCACTGGAGGGTGAAGGAAATTATAAGCATTATAGCAATCGTCTTACATAGCTTTGTGATTTTAATAACAAAAAAGGCATTGTGAAAAAAAATGATAGAAATGCATCTTTGAATGTAAGGCAGCAGTACAATGCCTAGGAAGATGCAGAGTTTTCTTTGATTCTTTTAGAATGTTATAAAATAAAGCCTAAAATTTGGGCATTCCCAACATGCAGAAGTGATTTTTTTTTCCTTTTCTGGAGGACAAATTGTAGTGAATTTAAAATATAATTGTCGATGCTGGACTCTAAACCTTCTCAGGTGGTTCCGTCTACAGGTTTAGTAGAGCGCTATTGAGGATGGATATAAGGGTGAGAAACTGGGCCACAGCTGATATAAGTTAGGACTATACATACAAGACAGGGAGGGAGAATTTTTACCTGAAATTATAGGAGGGATTATTACGCATTTAATTTGGTGTCAAGACCTTTCCTATTCTGTGACTGCCTCAGTAATTTCAGACAAGACAGTTCAGAACACTCTCTAGAGTGGTCTTGAACAGGAATTTGCATTCCTATCAGGGTTGTGTCCAAATCTGAGATCTGAAAGCTCCAAGTTTGGGTTAAAATTTCAGTTTGGTAGTTATTTCTTTTTTTCTGAGAACTGCCAATGGATCCTGAGTGTGGCTTCCGCCTAAGTATGCTTTAGTATGTTGTCTTTAGTTCATGGTCTCATTTTTCTGCCAGATCCCTGCCTCAGGAGCGCATGCTCTGGGGTATTTACTTGGAGTGAGTTTGGGTGGGTACACTTTCCTCCAGGGGTGTACCAGAGCACAGGCTATCTGGGGGGAGAGTGGGAGGGTCCTGTGGGTCAAGCATTTGGGTGTTGCTATGGGGAACTATGTCCTGTTTCTTCCCCTGAAGAATAGACTGCCTGTCTATTGCTAGCTGAGTCATTTAAACTTTTTTTTTTTTTTTAAAGTTATTAGTAGCTGTTCCCTGTGTTTGATTGCTTGATTCAGGTTCCCAGGATGTGACTTGCTGAAGTAGGGAGCAATCCCAGCTGCAGCAGAAGTCATAAGGATCAGTGTTTCAGACAAAAAAAATTATTTTGAAGGCTGGTGTCCTCAGCATTGTCAACCTAAACTCCTTGGATTGGTGAATACCTCATGGGTAAATCTTGCTAAATTGCTAATGTGGGAGGAATCATGTCACCTCTCCGCAAAGGGGTATTATGAAATGATTTTTCTGTGATTCTCTCACACATTGTATTGATCAGCGCTATACAAAAGCCAAAGTCAAGCTCAAAATTAATCAATAAAATGGAGTTTGAAGCACTAATAAAGCCTGGGATGTGCACAGTGAACAAGGAGAAAGCAAGACAGAGCAATTCCTCATCAAGGGAGTGCACCTACCCTGTGTGCTAAGTGTAGGAGAGGCTTCTGTGGAAAAAAAGGTTGTCTTGCAGTGAATTGCAGGTTGTATCACAGTGCGTACACAGAAGACAGATAAATTAAATGTTCACTGTCAGTCCTTGTTCTGGTATTTCCTAGCTTAAAAATGCTTGACCTCGTGCCCTTAAAATGTTAGTGTAGAGTTGCTTTATATCAATTAATATTATGTATGCTTACAGCGGTTTAAATGGAAAGACTGATAGAATGAACTAGGACATGAAACCCTCATATAAATGTAAATCGCCTTTTTTTTTTTTTCATTTTAGGAAGCAGTTCTTTCCATACTTGATTTTCTGAGGCTTCCTCTGTGACATATCATAACATATTAGCTCACTCACTTTTAAATTAACAAGTTAATTGAAGCCTGTTAAGCCCCAGAATTTAACAGTTTGGGATTTTAAAGGCATTGCCCAAATTCATCCCTCATATTACTCTAATGACGTTGGTATTTGGCTTATTTGCACCCTTTTCATTTTGGAAGGTTAATCCTTCTAGCCTTACTCACAATGAAGAGATACATCGATTTGGCCTATTACACTGGACTCCTTTGTGTCAACAACTCAGTAAACTAAAAGATATATTTGGATGCCTTTGCAGGGTGAAAAAAAAAAAGAACTTCTTTGTGTCTTGCCAAAGAGACAGAAGCATTCACAAGGCAAATTAAAACTTTGCCACATAGCTGGTGGAAAACCACTAAGTGATAATTTCACATGGCAGTTTGCTGAATACCGCACCTTGCTCGTAAGCTCTTGGTTAAATCCATCCTAACTCTTAAACTATAGGTCTTATTAAAACAAGATGTATTTTTAGATAAAGATGTTAGAACACACTGTAATTTCTATGGCTGATTACACTTTGCAAAAGAAGGAAAGCAAGGTGAATGGCTGGGTGTGTGTGTAGGTACGTGTGTATGTGTGCGTGTGTATGCAGGTTTCTGTAACTAAGGTGGAGTTAACTATTATTTGAATTAAAAAATTCGACCCTGGCAATTTCTGGGTTTGCTTTTTTATTTTTATAAAGAAAAAAAAACCTTGTAAAAGGTACAGCCTGCAAACCAGCCTGGTGGCTGCATTTGGCCAGGGTAAATGAAGGGTGAAATACATCTGAAGAGAAGAGTGGTGGCCTGAGGTTGTCCAAAGCTCACAGAACAGACTTCTCCCAACTTCATGGTGAGAAGTCCAAATTCTGTCCAGAGCAGTGTTAGTTGGAAGACATCATCACACCGCTGCTGCTGGGTGGCTGAGGAGAAAATGGATGCTGTGGCTTGACATGCCCTACCGTGGGTCCCACCAAGTCCCTTCTGTAACTAGCAGTAATTAACACCCCTATTTCCAGCATTAGCTCCAAGACCAAGAGGCAGGCCTGGAAAGGTGAGAATTCTTCCTCCAAGAGGCCCCTAGGTTGTAGCTAAACTTGTAGAGTGAGCACTCTGGCCTTGGAACACCTAAGAGAGTGGGAAACTGGGAAGACCCTAAGCCATGGGAAGCAATGGGTTAAATTTACTATCACATGATTCAACTAACCTGATGAAAAGCAGTGATATTCGTTAGTGAAGAAAGAGAAAGCAGCTATATCTTAGGATGCTACTGTCAGTGTCATAGGACAGAACTAAATTTTGTACTGCAGAGGTTTCAGTTTTCTTTTTGGCTGTTGTTTGCTCTTCTGTGATGAATGTTAGTGTCTGAATCAATGACTGCAAGCTGAAAACAGAATCATTCAGATTTTTATGACAGCAAATGTTACAGCAGGCGTCACTAGGGCAAGCTGCTAAAGGGAGTGATGGGCTGTTCACCTTGGGAAGCGCTCACATAAAGTCTGGATCCTTTCCAGCATGTCCTTTAGTTCTGTGTTTCTCAGATGAATAATTCCTGTCCTCTTTAGGGGTCAGAAGAGGATTTGGGTGATATTACAAAGTCTTAGGGAGCAGCATGCAGCCACTTGGTTCCTCCAAGGTGGAGGAGTGAGAGGCAGTGCTGGTATGGACATCCTGTGGTTGCACTAGCTAAGGCACAGCAGGTAACTTCAGGTTGTTGGTAGGAGCTCAGCTCCTCCAGACTAGAGGGGGATGTACAGCAAGCAGCAAAGTAAAGGGAAGCGAAGCAGAGAAGAGGTGTATTATTGCCAAGTGGGAGTCAACACAGTCAACATTTATAAATTCACAAAAACTTCTACAGTATTTATACTTGGGCTGCATCTATGATAAGAATCGGAGATATAGTATATTCTGTATGTCCTCCTTGTCTTTAGTAGGAGATAACTGATACATGAACTAACATTAACATCTTAGGCATGTAACTAACAGGTTAGTTAATGTTAGTCTGTTTAGCATAGCTGAATTTGAATATGGTCCTTAAGGTGGTACTGCTGAGCCACCTGAAGGAGACATTTAAGCTTTGCTATACCTACACTCATGTACCTTCTCTGGAACTGTAAAACACTGACATATGTTTGGCAAAAGTGAAGTGGATGGTTTGTTTTAGATGTGGCAATAACGTCATCTCAGCTAGGAAAAAAACCTGTGGGCAGCTAGAAAGACAAAACAAAATCTGAACCCAACATCTTTCTTCCATGCAAATGAATAACAGCAACTACATAAAAAATGATCAGGGCCATTTAAAAGAGTTTGAAAGGATAATTTGCATGTCTGAGGGAAGCACTGAAAAGAATGGTACTCTAATTTTTTAGTGCCTTCCTTCTTTGCTGTCAGCTCATTTGTTACTGGTGCTACCTATGTGGGAGTCAGTTGGTATGTACCTTCTAATTAATTTTTCAACTAAATTAATGCCTAGCACTGAGTCTGTACTATGCAAGAGATTACAAGAACAAGCAAGTGACACATACCTTCTAGGAAGGTAAAACAGATGAATTCAAGGAAGCAGGAAAGGACCACAAGGCAACGAAGTGGCTTGCCCAAAGACACACAGAAAATCAGAGCCAAGGCTAGGACCAGATATAGTTATTTCGATCCAGTGTCTGAACCACTGGAGAAGTGGCTCTCCACCTCTCAAGTGGACCTCCTGGTAAGAAAGGAGAGCAAGTGTAGGCCGCCCTTGAGGACCAGGAGACTCTCAATATCCTGCACCTGTCTGATGCATCCCTCACACAACCTGATACCCTAGATGTGAACAGAGCAGCATGAGGCCTGAGTCAGGTTGCCTGATTTTCTGAGTCTGTGACTCCAAAGTGCAATCTCTTAGATTTCCATTTCAAATCCTAAACATATGGGATGATCTGGCCTATCATCTCCCTGACTTGTCATAGTAGTACTAAAGTCTCTTGTTCAGAAAGTCAATAGGAAGGTAAATGTGATAAAATACTGCACTAAATATATGCCAGGGAGCTTTCCCATGCCATTTAGAAGCTGTAAGCCTCTACAATGTGAAGGTTATTGAGGCAGACAACTAAAACCATCAAAACTTAATCTAGTGTCTAGGAACTGCTTGGTTTTGATCCTATCTAAAGGTGTACATCTATTGGAAACTATAGCTAACAATTTTCTACATAATCCTCTGTGGGTTTTTGATCCCTTCCTTTTACATTGTGCTGTAATGGCTGGAATCACTCAAACCCGAAAGGGAATGGGTAATTCTGCAAGTTTCTATAAGCACTGAGGCTTTGAGTAAGAGTTTGCTTGGCAAAGATACGGCAAGTGAAAAATTTCACTAAGTTGTGATGGTAGGGAGCTATTTAAGATATTCTTCTCCAGCTTTTCCAATAACGTTTACTAAAATCTTTGTGAAGCAGAAGATGTTTTGGATTAATTGCCACTTTCAAATTAAAAACAAACAGATTTTTTTTTCACAATTCTGTGCCTCAGTATTCACATTTCTAACAGTACCACTTCTCATCTATTGTTATTGCTAGGAATTTTTAATCCCTGATTTTTTAAGACCTTAGGCTTTTCTTTATTTCACACAGGGCAGGTTTGAAAATGATTTGTTTTGCCTGTACAGTGTCTCACCATGCTCGGAGGAAGGTCCAGAATGTTTTGGATCCCACCGACAGCTGATGCCAATTAAGAAAAATGATGGAAACTAACACATTGTAGCAAGGATATGTGTAGAGTTGCTGCAGCAACACTTAATTCCTTGATAAAGTTGCTGTACAGAAATCACAGAAGTCCGGCTTCGATTCCTGGCAGCAGGAACTTGCAAGGTCTTCACAGGGACCTTCTTCTTCCTGTTTTCTTTTTAGTCATCTATACCAGTGACAAGTTACAATTTGGCTGCTTTCTACACAACTTTCCTTATGACTTAACACAGGTCAGGAGAGCTGTAAGTTTACAAGTCAACAACTTGCAATCAAACCCAAGGATTTCCACCACTAGGAAGACAGTCTGTGAAGAAGACAAAAATAAAAGCCACCCAACAGTTTAGCATGCTTCAGAGCAAGGGATATTTAATTCCATCCCCTCTAGCTTGAAGTAACAACAGTTTGAAAACATTAGCTTACTTCTGTGTAAGTTCACAGAATTAAGTGAAGTGCAAGTGATACTGGTGGAATCTGCAGTATTTGGTGCAGAATTTTAAACGCATGAGGACATAAGGGCATTGCAAAGAATCAGTGACCAAGGAGACAAGTTTCTGTAGGCAAATATAATATAGCTTTTTATTTTCACACCATTGATTCAGATCATGAAGAAACTAGTAGTTTTGAATGATGTGAGTTTGACCAGCCTTGGGATAATTTCCAGCAGCCCAGAACACCACAGCTGCCATTATCTGCCATTGCTTTGTTGACAGTTTCTACATAGAATTCAAGGGCTGTATTGAAAAGGTTACCTTTTCAAAAACTACCTTTTCAGCCTCAGAGAAGATTCTTCCAGTTCAGCACTGAATACTGTAGTCATTGGGTGTGGAGAGGGAAATAAGGGAGGGACAACGTCAGTTTCTAGAAACTTACCAAAAGAAATGTGCCAATGTTTTTTTTGTTATCTCATTCTCAAATTAAAAAGTACACAAACTATATCTTGGAAGAGCTGGAGGAGAATTCTTATATAACTGGAAAAAGATCCATCAGGTAAACACTCACTATTATATTACCACTTTTTAAAATCTTGGCTATGTAGAGTTTTGTTTTCCTTCACAATCCCTGTATTTGCTACACTGAGTTATCTAAGGTTGAGCAGCTCAATCATCTCTGCCATAGCGCACACCTTTTCTGGGATCACTATTGCCATGTTTGCATATTGTAGCTGTTGGTGTCACCAGACCCTGCTTAGCTTGGGTACCGCTAGCAGCGCAGTGTGGTGCTTGGCATGGACTAATAGCTCTACCAAGCACAGCTTACTCAAACCAGGCTGCATGCCCTTCTGCCTTCTTTACATTACCTGGTCTCTTGCATAGATCTTCCCATGCTGCTGTCACAGCTGTGACCACATTATGGGCATCAGTGACACTCTAACAACACAGGACACCAGGTTTGGTCTATAAGGTCTCTTTCTCCCAAGATTTCTAGTTTTGTCTGGTCTTTCCTATCTCATTCCTGGAAGTTATTAGCATTGCAGCCAGGTCTTGCTGTAGACTTCAGTCAGTATAAGTGACTTTAGTGGGCTATGATGTGTTAGGACAGATTTTTTTTGTCATGGGAAACATTTCTTATTCTTGATAAACGTTCCTCTGTGTTAGAGTTTCATGCAGTCATATTGTGTAGAGAGAGAGAGGATACACCGGTCATTCGGCAGAACTGAGAAGAATCCCTTCACCAAGAAACTGACTGTCAATGTTTATGTCTTTCACTGAAATAACACAAGGGTGGTTTTGAGCTAAATAACCAAACTTGCTAGAGGACTGATCATGACATTTATCGTTCAAAAAGGGTCTATGGTATAATAATGATTATAATGTCAAGCTTCCTGTTTGAAATCTCCTGTTCTGTGAATCAAATTTTCCTCTACTAGCAAAACAAGAAGGGTGATCATCCTCTTCTGTGCAGTGTGAATTAATTCATAGCCCTTTTTAGAAAACCCCGAGATCCTCAAGGTACACAATTTAAATTCAAAAGTAGTAAGCCTTTTTCATAAGTCTGGACATACTGTAAGCCAGCTCTTTTGCCACCCACAATTCATCTGTGGTAGGTTATCACCAAAACCCTTCCTGACATCACTTCACTTCTCCAGTCAGAGAGCATCCTAACAAACACACAAAATCGTACACATCTTCTTTCTGAGTTATAGACACATCCACCCAGACTTTTTATGCATTGTCTATAACTAAGTCATGAATATATGATATTTCTGTCCCTTCTGAAGGAGTCCCAAAGCAGTTGCAGGCCTCCGATGTGTGCGCTCAATTCTATATTCATGGGGTTGTGCCACTGGGCCATTGAGTTAGATACCAAATGATATCTAAATTCCTAGGTAGAATCATTCAATTCAGAACTGGAAAATATCAGCCATTCAGCAGGAAATGGTATCACATTTACACAAGTAATCAGCAGATTCCTTGCCCCTAACTTCAACAGAAAAAAGCTAGGATGGTCGTTGTGCAGACCAAATGCAGGAAAACTGTTTAAACAGAAAGAGGAGAATAAAATATACAGTTAACACTTACAGGAATTTTACACAGGCAAGTATAATTATCTGATTTTCCATCAGTTCTCTGACTCCAAAAAATGCCAGAGGATTTTTAACACCATAAGAGATCAAGCCCCCTGTTTCATCTCTGGGAGGCAACATCAAACTGTAGGACATGCGTCATCATCTATCATCGTCTATTTTCACTGTGAATTAGGCATTTGGTATCTCGAGAGGAACTGGATTTTTGGTTATCATGAGATCACATTGTTTTGTTCTACAACAAAGACGCTGATTCTTGTTAGCTTTTGGGAATTGGTTTGTGATGTTTGGATTGTATTATCAGGATCACGCACCATATGGGTTAGTTATCAGATCCTTCATGAAGCTATAGTTTTCCAAACACTAAACTAAAACCCCCAAAGGAATGATTTTCTTACTTTTGTACTTCTGTAAGACAGAAAGAACACTGTGGATTTTTTTTTCTGTGAGTGACACGAAGGTTTGAAGCATAACAAACAAGATGCTTAAGAGAGGTCTAAAGTCTACCTTAAGACATGGCATTAAGGTATTATTTTATAATACCTTTTTTGTGAAAGCATTCAAAACATTCTCTTTATTAAAGTTACTGAAAAAATATGTGTGGTGTTTACCCACTGGAACTAGTTATTCCTTTAAAATAAAGATTATTACAGCAATCGCTAAGTATTTTCAGAACACACCAGAAGTCGGAATAAAAGCACTCAGCTTGGAAAACACTAACCCCATAGAATGAGCCTTGGGAGGATGGATTTTGAATAACATGAACTGTGATTTCTTTTTTTTTCTGGGCATCTGTGGGGTGGGTTTCCCCACACAGAAAGGCAGTTTGTGTCTTATGGTAAAATTTTCAAAATAAGTCAGATTTCTGTTGACCCTCCAAATGGGTGGCCAACACATCACAAAGAATTGTCTGTCAACTGAGTAGATTTGTGACAGGGGTGAGTGGTCCTACTTACGGACTGAACCCATGACCTCCTAATCCTATCTCATGTGTAGTGCCTGCTAGACTGTTCAATGGTCATTAGACCTGGGTGAACAATTTGGACAAAAAAATCGAGCCTTTCTGGGGATTAAAGATCCAAAGAAACCAAAACCCAGCTCTCAAAGTTACTTTGACTTTCAGCTTCCACAAAATTTTTTATTACAGTGATGTCTTTCCTGTGCTACATGTTTGTTTTGCCGTGACAGTAAACTTTCATCCGGATCCTATAGGCTAAGCTAAGAAATCTCGAGGATACAGTACAAGTCCTTTGTGGGTGTGCCAGAGAAACTGGAGTTTAAGGATTCACTTTGATGGAATAGCGCAATGGTAATCCAATAAAATAAGGCACTTTAATTTTTACTAGCATGAAATGCTACCTATCTAGCCATAGCACAACCTACTGGTTGCCAAACCTGTCCTGGGAGCAGGACAAGTACCCAGGCAAACAGCCTGTGCCAATCTCAGGTCTATGATGGTTACACTGCAACCTCTGATGGGTCACCTAAATTTAGTCTGGATATGTCTGCATGAGGCTATGCTCATGGTGAGGTGATGGTGCAGAAGTAGCTGGGTCTGAGAGGCAGGTTGGCTGTGCAACTACGCCGCATCTCCAACACCAAGGACGGGAGGGAGGCTGTATCTGCTATGTCACCTAAAATTGAACAGATGCCGCTCTGCTGCCTCCATTAGCTTGTGTCTGTGTAATTTTCTGTGGACTCTCCTTTTGGTTGTGCCAACCTGCCACTGAGTAATGTGACATGGCATTTTGCTTACCGGTAGCAACATGACAGTACTAACCACAGAACGGGTGTGGGGACTCTAAATCAATAGAAATATTAAAAGAGTCAAAATATCTTGATTCCAAAAGCAGATCACCCGGCAGAAACTGTGATGTAATTAGTTGCTCTGAAAAAGGGCAAAGAATAGCTGTCTCCATCTCAAACCTGGAGCGGCCAATGGTTTCTGCTTCTGGGACTTTGTCTTTGTTTCCCAGTTTTTCCCACATCTTGGGAACAATGCAAGCATGTTCACTATAAATGGGTGTACACTGACTAATGTAATTTGAGGAAAATGTAAAAGTGGGCCATTGAGGAGGAAAAAGTCTAGGGCTCAAGACTGCAACCAAATTGGGAGTATGTCAAGGAGCCAATGATCTGCCTGCTACACTTGGGTGCTGTCCAGGATGCACCCAGTCCTCAACACTTGCTTCCTTACCTCCTGCACACCTGCACAGGAGATGTTGCCCTTCCCCTGATGATGTGTGATCTCAAGGCTTCATAACTTGTGGAGAAAAATCAAGAGAAGACCTTATGCTCTTCATTGGCTGTGTTGGCAGACAATGGTCTTGCCTTAAGTGGGACAATTAGAGCAGATGGCTGCCACTGGTTTGAGCAATGCACTCATTCCAGATGTAGAAAAGGCCAGTAAGTAAACCTGACAGCATCAAGCTTATGGTTTTTTGGTTTTAACTTTGTTTGTGGATGTTATTTTATTTCATATCCTGATTATCTCATAGCCTTAGCAAAGATTTGCCACCATGAAAATTGTGGTCAGGAAAGAAAAAGAAGAAATAAATCACGACTCAGGGTATATTGGTGTATTCAGTGTATAAAAATTAAATGTCACTGACAAAGTGAATTTAATTTTTTCTCTTCTGCTGCTAACTCAAGACCAGTCAGACAGCTTGATTTGTGGTCACATATCTGTGCACAAATAGCAACCTCCAGTGGTCATTTAGTCCAAATTGCACATTGTGTGTGGGGTCAGTATGGCCTCTCCACCTTCCTCACTTAAAAGGACCCTGAGACTACTTTGTATGGCTTTTCATGTGTAGCTTAAAGCCACATAGTGCTTTCATCCTCATAATTAACAGCTGCTGCAGTGTAGTCTTAATATTAACATAAAAGACTAAATTTTCCAATATAATGGCTCATGAGCAGTTTTTCAGAATTTATTCTCAGATACTGGCTAACAAAAACAAGTTCCTACCTAAACCACCATAGCAGTAAAGGCAGATGGTTTGCTTTTGGGAAGCAGGTATCTTCCTTTCCTGTAAACCCACTGTTACATGCTTTGCTCTTTCAATTTTTGTATCATATCCATTGAGGCCCTGTGCATGCAAAGCCAAAATAATTAAGATATATTGTATACTTAAATGTTAAATGGAAAATATAACAAAGCATATATTTTTAAAATAGATTCCCCCAACAGTCCATCTTCTAGATTTTAAACCCATGATACATACCTGCTATTAACTGAATGACATTTTAGAGTGAGCTAACCAAAGAATATAGGTTTCTGTACAAGAGAACCATTCTACCATGGTCTCAGGGACACACCATGCCTGTGGCACACATTCACCAGATCTCACAGATTAAACAGGGTATGGTCTTGCCAGGTCTCGGACTTTGCCTTAAGGACTTCCTCTTTCTCTTTCCATTTTACCCTTTTCATAGAAGAGAGCAGACTCCTAAACTTTGGACAAAGTCAAAATATACACCCCAGTTATGCTAGATTAAGGCCTGGAATTGATAAAGTTTGAAAAATGCCCATATTTATGTATATGTCTTGTGTGGTGGAGAGAGTTTATTCATTCTTATTTGCTATATGAAAAACATCACAAAAGCACGGATTTTGCATCTTGAAGTGTGAAATATTTATTTCTCCATAATGTTGAATTGTTTTTGTGTAGACACAGAAAATCCACAGCTTATCTCTTCCAGCCGTTTTGGTATTTCAGAGTTGTATTACTCCACAGAGAAACTACAATATCCCACCACAGTTATTCTGCAAGGTAATTTTGCTTTCCACTGTGGTGGATCACTACTCATCAAACAACTCTGTAACTTTCTGTTACGTATCAACATGACTCTTTCTAGTGCTAAAGGAAAACAGAAATGGGCTGGAGGGCAAATAATAGCGCTAGACATCAATACCAACTGCAAGTACTCAGCAGGCATCGTGGCATTCAGGAATGGACATATTTATTACTGATGGTGGAAGTTGCTTCATACTTTGCAGGGCATAACACGTGTGTGGATGCTTGCAGAACTGAAATGGTAGGTCCTATTAACTGTGTTTATATAGCAATGAGAAAAAATTATACAAAACAGAAGTGTTTCAGTTTGATTTCTAATCTGGTTAGGTCCTGGGTTTTTAAAAGGAATCAGATAATTTTATATCAACACCATTTTTCATTAAACTTACTCAGCTAAGTTCAGTTATGCCATGTGTGTCACCACTCTTATCACCAGCAAGACCAAAGCAGGAATTTTCCAGGGTTTCACAAATTGCTCCATGTATGCCAGGAGAGCTGTTGCTTTCCTGCAGCTTCCAACACAGGCCTATCAGTTTACTCTGGTTTAGCAAACCAAATGCTTCTTGAAACCCAAATTGCTTTGGAATCAATGTTTCCCACACTTCAGATATTTTAACATCCTATTTTACTTTTATTGATTTTTATATATACAAGATGCAAGTGTTTTCCACCATATAACAAGATGCCCCTAGAATAATGTGATTGGCGACAAGAAAGAAAAAGCTTGTTATATAGTAGTTTGGCTCGCACATTCAGAATGCCTGCTGTAAGATAGTATATATAAATGTCCAATTTACTAGTGTGATCTATACAATAGGACATACGAGGCATGTGAAGCATTTCTGTTTTCCATGAATCTTCCCTTGGTGTAAAGAAATTGAACACAGGTAAACTAGTGATGTAACAAGTTTTCAGGGTCATGTGTTATGTGTCAAGGGTTGTGTCACTGACTGATGAATAAAAATTATTACAGTGGCCCAGCCATGCACCAAATAAGCTTTGGGTCAACTTACAATCAGATTGGGTTGTCAGTTCGAGGATAATTCTCAGGAGACATCATGTCAGAAGTAGTCCTGAATCTCAGATGCTTTTGCTCTCTGTTGTTCTGGTATGACCAGTAAGAATTAGTGAAAGGCTGGTACCAAGCACTGAGGGGATCTGTAACAGCTGGTGAGTTGGAGAGTCAAATTTTACCTCTAACCACTCCCAGCCCTCCTACCCTGTCATAATGCTATTTAGATGAGGCTTCTGGGCCTTCAGTTGCATTAGGAAGCCGAAGTGAGTACCACTCCCTAGCTATCCTCCATTTTGGGCTCGGGACCACTGACAATCCTATGGTTTTGCACAGCAACTAAAGACACAGTGAAAGCTACAAACCCTTCTTGTAGAGGAAGATGTTCTGTTGAGTAATGGGGCTTTTACCATCTCCATTTTGCCTCATAATGTTCACACTTGCACTGCTGCTCCTGGTACTCAGTGTAAGCTTTCTTTGGTATACACTGCAAAACATAGCAGCCATCCTGTGCTTCCCTGTTGGCAGGTAGGGGAGGTTGCGAATCCAGGGATTCGCTGATCTTCCCTCCATCACTATTGCATGCAGGGATGAGGTCCTTGTTCCCACTCCTCTCTAAAGCAGGCATTTAGCCTGTGGCATGCTCTGCCCTTGTGTAAGTCATCCCTCAAGCTTACCTATCCCACCACTTCCATTCTTGACCGTGCCAGAAATTACACTATATAATGTAGCGGGCTCTTTTTTGGGTTGACCTCCTCAGAGAAATCTCTGCCTTTCATTTAATGGGAGTGAACACATTGCTGTCCATGGCCCCCAGGTCCAAAGGCTCAGCTTGGAGCTCCAGCAGAGACCAGTGCACCACAGGACAGTACCACATAGCCCTATTTGATTTCCATTTCAATAACACATGCGCTGAACAATGATTTCCCAAAGCCAGTGGTGGAAAACAAAATTGAAAGCCTAAACATATGCAGATGGCATTCAGAGCCTGGGACGCTCCTGCCAATTTCTGCAACTGATGCATGCTCAAAATATTTACTTAGGAATTCTTAATTAAGTAAACCATTCAGTAGTGGTGTAGTGTTTCAGAAGAGTTGCGATGTCACCACAAAATATCTTGGTCGTTCCTTCTAACAAAGAATCCATTATGGGGATTTTTATCAGAGACGGTGGGGTAAGTTTTCGGTACAGTGCGCCGAGGTTTAAGCCGTGCAGCTCCTCTGCTATTAATGGGATTCGTGCAGCTAAATCCCTTCATTCCTTGCTGAAAATGAACCGCCTGCCCAACAGCAGTTCAGGTGAATATCGAGTAGCAGGGTTAGGCTTGAGATCACAGTGACCCTGTGGGTGCCTATTCAAAGGGCTTGCAGTAAGGCTGGCTCAGTGGCTTGAGGGGAAATGTGCACTGTGATGGTGTGCAGCCAGGAATACAAATGAGCGAGGGTGTCAGGGGAGAAGATGTGGCTCCTGAAGCCACCCCTGGCCTCCAATAAGATGTTATTTGCCCAAGGAGCAAGGATTGCTAGTGAAGAATTTTTAGGGCTTTTTTTTTTTTTCAATCAAAAGGTTAAAATCAACTTGGTTAAGTGCTTCATCTGTATGAAATGTGTTGTTGGTTTAATGTCTCTATTTTATGTCTTTTGTTATACATTTGTTGGAACTGGGTTTTAAGCTTGTTGGAGAAATCTCAGTACACATCTGTGCCTGTACAGGAGCTTGGGGAGAACTCTGAAGACTGGTTAATTACTGCTGTTTATCTATAAGTAGAGAGTTCTATTTAATAATTTTGTCAACAATCAGATTTTTGTAACACCAGTAAAAATTAGAATTTTCCTCATATAATGCATAGGGCAAAGACTCTAAGACCCTCTATAAACTACAGTTCAAGTGATGACCTTCCTGTATGTGACATTAATCTGAAGTTGCAAGGATATAATAACATTTGAAAGCAATGAAATGACTAATGTACTCAAGTTAAACAAATGCCTACAATTGCAAATATAAAATAGAGACTCAAGAAAGCAAATTATGAATGAGGAGTACATTTCTTTTCTGACAAGCAATACTGCAGTAAATTTTATGTTCTTAAAACTCACATGATTCTTAGTGTCTAATTTCTGAAGTGTTTTCAAAGACCTTTACTTTTATGAATTGCTTGGAATATATAATAATTTTCATGGTTGTGATCTTTGAATTTTTCCACATAACTCTGTGAAAAGAAAATCTGTAGTTGTTTAGGTCACAGAGGGAAGACAAAACCATAATAGGAAATACATTTTGAGGAAGAATTTTCATTTTTTGTGACAGTAGTAATCTGTCCTTGCATAATTAAACAAGCATTATTTCAGAAAATAAGCTGAAAATTGCCTCCAATTGCCATGAACTTTTGTTTGCTATGACTCCAGTCATAGTTATTTTTTCAAAGAATGAAAGAACTTGATGTTTCAGGATTCTGATGCAGAAACCAGGCCTTCCAAAAGATCACTCCTCAGGTTTAGTTTGTTGGAAGTTTGAACTGCAAGGTCCTATCCAAGCCCAGATCAGTGTTGTTTTTTTTTCTAATTTGGTTGTAAATCTGTTTATAACTACTGTTTAATTTCAGTGCTGGTGTTTCCCTTGGATTAATGACAAATTGATAAAGAAAGGTGAAAACCCTCAATATGCCAGCCACTACCATCAATTGCTTCAGAAATGTGACATTATTCCACTAACACCTTTAGCTGGATAACCCATATGGATGATGTTTAATCGGATAGCCTATGTGGATGACCCAACATAAAACTCTGAAGTGTGCGTGGGCTGTCATGGTGTGGGATGGTTACATTTACTGTAAACTGCACCAGAATTCTTAACAAAATGCTGCACTCAGGATTTCCTTGTGATAAGAATCAGGGAAGTGTGCATTGCAGAGAAAGATTAGATGGGGGAAGATGCCAAAATGTGGCATGGGAATCTGCCTTTTGACAGTTATAAAGTGAAACATTCTTCATCTAGTTAAAAAAAAAAATAGTCTTCAACCTGTCAAGGAGGAAGAGCACGGCACAACCCTCCTGAATGTGTGACGGATGCACAAACTGAGGGATGCCACAAGAAATAGCGGAGAGGAAGCTTGAAATGCTGTTGGGTGCATTTCTTTAATATAAATAAAGTTTTCCAAAACCTCAGTTTCATGATTCAGCATTTCTTTTGGTACTGAAATTATAGTAACAATTTAAAAGTAGGCTAAACAAGTCTGAGGGAATATGGTGGTAAGTTCAGGCCAGAGAGGGGGAAGTCCCTGGAAGTAATAATGAAAAAACTAAGACCACCTCCACCCCCAATAATTGCAGTCTAATTCTTTTAATGAGGAATGTCTTAAAGCACTTTATGAACACATAATTATGATACCCTTACAAAACCTTCCGAGGCAGATATGATCGTGCGTATTTTCTGGATGAATAAACCAATCCACTGTATTAAAATACTTTGACCAAGGCCTTCTCCAAAAACAATGCGAGACCAAAGCATACACTCCTTAACTTAATTATGAGACACCAGCAATGTGTATGGAGGAAGCAACTAAACTGAAAATTATATGTGGGGTAGATATTGTAGCCGACTCTTTCTTGCTTTCCTTTGTTTTAAAAAAGTCATGCGTTTTTGCTGCTAAACTTGAGGTAATAGTGGAAACTGTGGGGGCTCAGCACTTCTAAACAAATGATGTCAGAAAGTTATCTCATGGCTTTTATTAGTTTTTAAAAATATTTATGTCATATACATCTAATTTGTATATACAACTTTTATCAGTAACTTGTTTGTGTGGCCTCAGTAAGTCAATGATGGTCGGGCAGCCAGGTGGACCAGAACTGCGTGTCTTGTGCAAATGTGTTGAGCATCAACTTAAACTTTGAATGCTTGTGGATGTCTTCCTTTGGAGCCAACCTTGGATTCTTTCAGGATTAGGTTTTCCTAGAAGGGTCAGTGTCTGAAGCGGCTCCTGGTGCGAGGGAAATAGGTTACTGGATGGGGAGGATGCAGGATGCTTGGGCACCTGCTCTGTCCCAGAGAACTGGGCAAAGCCAGGTGGAGGGAACGGGGCAAGGATGGGGCACAGCCTGAGAGGCACCTGGAGAACCACTGCATATGCTGAGCTGGGGGGGTGTTGCTGCCAGGGAGCGCTGTGTGTTGCTCTGCTCTGAAGAACGGCTGTAGAAATTCACCCTTTCCTCCGCTGCCCACTGCCTGTGCATCCTGGCAAAGAGTGAGTGGCCGACCTGGGTTCCCTTCAGTCTCCCTCGAGCAGAAGAACCACTGACTAAGTTGTAACGGTGCAGTCCTCTGTCCCCCTGGCATCTTCAGGTTACTTACTCTGTACAAGATATCTTTCCCTTGTCATAACTTTAAAACCATGGAAGGGCCAGACCTGGATCCTAACTTGATTCGGGAAAGGGTCCCGGCATTTTAGAGTCACCGAAGAGTGTATGTTTCTGAATACAACACATCAGCTATAAAGGAAAAATACTTTGCTTTGTGTTTTCCTGCAACATTTTCAGAATGTACATCCTACTTGATGTGAAAAGTCATTGAAGTCTGAGAGGGAAAAGATCCATGAGCTATGAAAGAAAACAACACTTTTACTTTTCAGTATTAAGAAGTGCCTGATTTTTAAAAAATTAAATATTGATACTTTTCCCTGTGATTTTCATTAACTTTTGAAGCCATAAGTTAATATATAAAGTGCCATTGTAAAGGTCAGACAATCTTATCTCTCCATCAAACTCATAATGTCTTCCTAAAGACTATCGTATATCTTGGGAAGTCCTGATTTAAAGACATTATAATTTAAATATTTTATTGTTTAAGTAGAGGTAGGCCAAGAATGAAACCTTAGCTCAAAAGCTGCATGAATCTTGGGGACTCTCTGGTTCCAGTGGATGCTCCAGCTTTGTTGCTTTGTACCCAGAGGAACATGAATTAAATCTACAGGTCTAAGTGCTCCTGCTCCAAATGATGTGAGTGGTTGGAGCTGCAAGTACATTTTGTTCTTATTTTTGTTTAATAGGTACTACCACATGGCATGCATGCTCTGTGTTTGCAGTACCTTGTCTTTATATCTATAAACCCTCACAAGCCATAAATAAAAAAACACAATCGGCAAATTTCTCATGGATTCTTAGCTTTGGAAAAGATGCACAAATACCTATTAAAGGCAGAGTGAATCATCATGGAATTTCCATTCCACAGTAAAAGCAGTATTTCATTTTGGCCAGAGAAGGGTTCCTCCATTGCACCCCTTTTGCTCTGGCTTTACTGTAGTTTATTGAAATGGCAAAATGAAACACTCTGATTTCGTTGAAATGCAACATTTACGTAATTTTGCAGTTACCTTTGCGATGAAGTTGATAAATTCCCACAAACATTTTCAGTTTTGTCTAGTCAGCATTTTCCAAAAGGAGCATTTCCAGTGGGAAATTTTTAACACTAAGAAGAAAGGCTTAAGTCAGTGTTCAAGACAGAGAGGAAGTAATGGAGATGTTAGTCTGTATCCTGTTACTTACCTTTTTATATAAATGTGACTTCTGTTACTGTGAAACTTCACTTAAACCCAAGGTGCTGCAGCAAGCATCTTTATGTTGCAGAGGCAGTCAACAACAGCATTTGATGGGAAAATGAAATTACCTGTATGATCCAATATCAGGCCGGGCCAAACAAAAGAGTGGAGAGGGTTTGTGGAGAGACTACCTGGCAGGTGCCGAGAAGCAGCGATGCTCTCGGCATGCCAGTTTGCCAGCCGAGGAGCAGTACAGCCAGCTGGGCACTGTGGTGGAGGCTTTTCCAGGCTTTGGTTGCATAGCTGTCTCAGGGTCTATCACACCATGCTGAGCAAGACTTGTTTTGCTAACATAGCTATACTGTTCTCTTTGCTCCTGCTGACTTCTCCAGAGCCAGTTGGAACATCCCAGCATGGGCCTGGCTGGTACTCAGTAGATGTGACATGAGGCATCACTGAATGTATACCCAAGTTTTCTTATTTTTCAAAATATTACTGCTTAAAATGTAGCCTGTAAAGATGTTGAAAAGTGAGCTGAAAAATGAAAAATAAATGCACTAAAGTGAAAACATATGGCAGGTGCAAGTTATATGCAAACTTTATAATGAATTCTGAAAATATACTTGAAGAATGAGACTACAAATGTTTCTAGTCTGGATGGCACATATTGAGGATCACTCATATGTGCTCCATGATATTTGCCAGGTCTAAAAGTACAGTTAAACTGGTGAACTTTCATTAATGACTCAATACTCTGAGTGTAATAACAGGCAAGAGGGTTGGTAGCGTGAAGTCATTCTTTAAATTGTGCTCAATGGTTTCAAATGAGGGATGGATGAACTGGCTGCAGTAACTAAAGTGCTGACCCTGAATCTACATAGCCCATCCAAAGCAGACACGAGCTCCAGAGATTTGCAGACAATCAATTCTCACTATTTAAGTATGTCTTGCTTTCCACATCTCAACAGCTGATGGCTGCATGTAGGACTGGAAGCAAAAGCGCCAAAATTCCATTTGTTTGTTGTTTCTGGCACAAATCACATCAGGAATTACTGCAAGATTTCCAACCTCATTTACCAGACCAGAAAGGTTAGGATAAGTCCACATAATTATAGGAACCCGACTTCCAACACTTCCCCTTTTACCCAGTGCCTTGCCTGCCACACGGCAGCACACAGCAAAAGCAATTAATGGCCTCAATTTGGCCATAACATGTCTTTCTGCTTTTTTTTTTTTCTTCAGAGCTTTGTCATCTGTGGTGGCTTTAGGAGCTAATATCATCTGCAACAAAATCCCAGGCCTGGCCCCTCGGCAGCGAGCGATCTGCCAGAGCCGCCCTGATGCCATCATTGTGATCGGGGAAGGGGCACAAATGGGAATCAATGAGTGCCAGTACCAGTTCCGGTACGGGAGGTGGAACTGCTCTGCGCTGGGAGAGAAAACAGTCTTTGGACAAGAGCTTCGAGTAGGTAAGGGCGTCTCTAATAAGGTGCTGAAGTGATATGTTGGGGCTGTTTTGCTTTTAGTTTTCTCACTGCGGTCCTGCAAATGTTTATGTCCCTCTGGTGTTTGCCTACTGGAGTTGAACAGTGATGCTCCCAGAACTGTAGTATGCTTGCAGTCATTGAAAAGTAACTGGCAAGAGACAGGAGATCTCTAGTGATCTCAAGATGAAGTCAGTCGTATCTGTGCAACTTCATATCCAGCAGTGACTGAGATGCCTGTGCAGACATCCAAGGACACAGTGACCACACCCCATGGAAAAAATATTTCCAGTTGTCATCCTATTAGAAGGTGCCATGATAACCATGGTGCATATTATGAACAATCAAAAGGGAACTAAAATCAGCTCCAAAAGAACCTCTGCAGACTTCCCAAAACCTTCAGTAATGGAAGAGTCCCAACTGACTGATGGAAGTACGGTGCATATGACACTGGCCTTCCAACGTACAGCAGTGATACATATCCATTTTAGTGTTGTTGTCATATTGTAAAGAAAATACTGCAAGTGATTTGAGGCAGGAAACCTATTCAAAGAAAATAATACAGGACCTTGGCCTGACAAACTGCTAGCTGACAAGCCGAATTGATCACTTTCCATTTACCCTATGTCTGATATTATTTCATAGGGGAGATTATGCAAATTTTTTCCAGCACTGAGATCATTATCTTCCTCTTGACCCAGATGAGTATCCTTAGCCTATTCCTGACGTCCCCTCTCTCTTCTGAGGGCTGCCCACTTACCATCCTCCATGTTGTCTCCTGGTCAGTGTTGGGATAACATTTCGTGGTGTGTGGCTCTCACAGGGGCCATTCAGCTTCTCAGTGGGGTTGTAGCCTGTTCTTCTTGTGTCTGATTCTTCTTTGGGTGACACCTCTTTCTTGAATTCAATGGTTCGGGTGAGTCTTGTGCCTCCAACACAACTGAATGTGGTCAGACATAAGATCTCATCAAAACTGTGTGAAAAAAAAGGTATAACATTTCACCCTATCTGTGAAAAGAGGAAACGACTTACATGGTGCTTTGGTTGTTACTGGAGATCAAGTCTTTGTTTTTTTTCCCAACACTTTTGTGAAATGGACACCAAAAGCTGAGGTATGCTTAAGTCAATGATGGAACTGAATACTTTTTCAAGTGACGTGCAAGTCTGAGAGCCTGCCTGAGGTCTGGGCTTCTTAAGGGCACAGTGGCCCAGCTTTTAAGGGTCGTAATTGAATAAATCCATTGGCATCAGGGGAACTGACTTGCACCTGCAGAATATCTGTAATATTCTGTGAGCATTACTCCACACCAAATCACAGAAGTGGAGAGGGCCACAGTTAATAATTAAAAGACCCAGTAAACCAAATGAACGGGAAAAGAAAAGTCTGAACTCTTTGAACTTCAGAAAAAAATTTGGTAAAATTTGGTTTTGATGCTGAAAAGCTGGTGGTGAGGAATTTGCTCATCAGTGTCTCTTCCCACATTTGTCCTTAGATATTTCTAATTCTGTTTAGATAATACTTCTTGCCTAACTTTTGTTTGTTAAAAAAAGTGTAAGTGGAAGGCATTAAACAGCCCCAACACTGTATATACAGGAAATACCCTAACATTTGACTTTTACCTCCAACTTTGCATGAACCAGAAAAACATCTAGTCACTTGTCTTGACTATTAGAAGCACAGGTCTGGTTCTCCTTAGTTGGTCTTATGCTTTTTTATCTTAAGTTGATGTCCATGGTGTATTAATCCTCTTCACCACTGAGAGACTCCTTTCACCCTCAGAAACCTTGCAAGTGAAGTCCAAATGCCTAAAGAAGACTACAAGTTGTGCCTGTGCTTTCATTCTGAATGCTTCCATACAAAATAAGAGCTACACGGAACAAAAATTGTTTGGCATCAGGATAGACCAGCTATCAGGTTGGTCAGACTACACAAAGTTTGAAAAAACCAGGGTTTTCCTGAGCCACTCTTCAGGCCATATTTGCCAAAATGTTCACCAGATTTTTGACCTCTTCACTGAACCTGGGTGGTTTCTTACAACTCTGAAATGACTGATGTGGAATTTGGTGGGTTCTTTTACGGCTTAACCCAAACACAGACGAAACTTGGCAGTTGCAGCTGAGTTCTGCTTTGACATTTGTTGGGTGTGAAACCACACAAACTGTAACGGATGGAGGAGGTTTACGTGACCCCTGCCAGCTGAGCCAGATGAGTTCCATGCAGGTCTATAAAGGATCCCATAATCCACATGTCTTTATTTGTTTTATTAGTGGAGTAGCACCCAGAGACGATGTGGTCAGTATCTAGGAAAAGGACAGGGTTTAGGAAGTGGTGTTATTACACTAGTGAGGGGAAAAAAGTAAAAAAAAGGACAAACCTAAAAAAAAAAACCCCAGACTTCAAAAGTGCAAAATACTTGTAAGCATAAATATTCCCGTGTAACAAAACACATCCGTGTCTGACACATACAGAAACAACTAACCCAGACATTTGATCCTGCCTGAACAGACTGAAGAAAAGATTAAGACTAAAAAAGTCTGAAATAAGTAAGAGAAGTACTTCACCCCAAAGGAAAACTCATCTAGCTTTTTCCCAGAATCACTTAGGTAGATGAACAATCAAGGCAAATTATTCAGGTCATAGGGAGGAGAGGTCAAGTAAGCTATAATAGCATGATATTAATTGCCCTCTATTTGTTTGGGAAAGAGAGGACCTACTTTTTAGCCACTGGGCCAGATCTGCCACAAACACTGACAAATGCAAATTTAGGGTTATTCTAATTCATATCCTGATGCAACACTCCTCCCCTGCAAATTCAAAGCAAACCCCTAGACTCACCCAACAGTGCAGCCTCTGATGTATGGAGTCAGAATCAATAATGGAAATGAAACCTACTGTTGTTCTTTGACAGTGGATTATTCTGGCTAATTATTTGTGCACTGACCACTTCCACTTGATTTCTCCAAATTAAAGTGCTTATAAACAGACTGCTCTTACTAGTGCTAGGCCCAAGGCAAGAATGATGTGTTTTGAAAAATATAGCTGTCAAGATATCAAAAGTAATCTGTAGATGTCTCCTTTGTCAGACTTAGGATGTGGAAAATGATAATGATTTCGTAGTATTCATTTTACTGTGTCAATGATACGATGATTTGGCAAATCATTGAACTCGCCACCTGAAAGGGAAGAATCAACAAATACGTAAAAAAAAAAGGGGAGTTCTGAAGTTTTTTTAAAAAAATCTCTGTCCTTTTGTATTGATCTGTAGTTTTCTGGCATGTTGAAAGGATGCATCTGAAATGAGGTTACAGCCCTGCTTGGCATGGCAGGTTTAGGAGAACAATATCATAAGAAGCTGCCTGTTGCCACCCATTTACTCAACTTTTGATCTAGGCAGAAAAAGGAAGGGATGGAAGAGAAAGCCACAGTTTTAAAGGCCAACAAAATCTGTGCGTGGATTTTATTAACTCACAGGTGAAAAGGATTTTACAAGTTATTTTGAGAAACACAATCAGAAAATAAAGTTGAATATCATGGTTATATAGAAGCGTGAACTCATACACATGTACACATAAACCACTAAGAAGACAGTATAATTTCAAACAAAAGACTAAGAAAGGGAGGGGAACATCTTCTGAAGGAAAGATACTCAGAAAAAAATGTGATTCATTCTTTATTTGTACTGGAAACAGGTAACTAAGTCCCCATTGAATGCCAGTGTTTTAGCTGCAGGCCAGAAAGAACATGGGAATTGGGCATGAAAGATATGTAAGTGATGGTGTCATGGAGAAATGGTTGGCATCTTATCATACACGCTGAGCGTGTCAGTCAGTAAATTATTCTTGGTTCAGGCCATATATAGGCTTAATTAAATTTGGACTCAGGATCACATATGAATCCAGTCATTTTTATTCTGGGCTATGATGGTGGTTTAACCGAGATGCCAAATGTTCAGAAAAACTTCCTACCAAAAATGGGAGGAGTAGAGAGGCTCATTATTCTCCAAAAATGGAAATTCACGTCCAAGCAGATACATTAATCTAGCACAGTAGTGTCTAGTATGGTATGAGTTGGCCAAGTTGTAAAGCTTGACTTGCAGTATGAGCAGAAAACTTACAATACATGAAGACAGGCGGCATTCTTAGGAATGCTTTACAACCATACTTGTGCTTTAATGCTATCAGCAAATCAATAAAGGGAACCATAAACGAATCCAGATAGTTTGCCTAAAGTAAGTACATTTCTTTCTCACTTTTTGCCTTTCTTTCCTGCCGTCATTTCTTTCTCTGTTACTTTATGTTCTCATTTTCCAATTTTTAATTGATTTATGTAGTTAGTTATATATTTATTAATGCTTAGTAATATTCATATATCAGGTTGACTGTATGTTTATTATTCTAACATCTGTGTATTTATTATGGGAAAATCTATCTTTACGGACTTGCGTTATATCCAATAAAAACAATATGAGGGAAAGAAAGGAATCGTACAGCTGGAAACAATTTGGAGGAGGAAAATGAGTTGGAATTAGATTATTTTAAATATGATACAGAGTAGGGTACACACTTCACTGATAGAAAGGCAGTAATTATCTTTGTCATAGCAGTAGGTGCTATGATTGGTTTAGGCATTTGTCAGTTATTGTGAACCTCAATTGCACAGTGGCTTTTGGATGTAGTGTGGAGAAATTTCTGGTTTTCTTTTTGTTGTTGTCATATAGCATAGCCCCAGACAACAATGTCCTCTGAGTGTGCAAGCAACTGATCAGGAAGAAACTTGTTTTCAGTAATTTGAACTGGATGTCTGTGTAGGTGCTAGGATATAGTAGAAAACATTCCAGTGCGAGAGGTGGCTTCTCGGGGGATGGCATTAACTTTCAACTCCTATTGCAGCAGGTTGCCAGGGTTGCCAGGAGAGAGGTACACAGGATGCATTCAATCAGCTGTACTAGGACTGTATGCGACTTCAGAAGAACTTGTAGGACCAATACTAACTGGGCCTTTATTACTCACGTGGCTACCTTGGAGCGACTGCTGGTGTCTGTTTTACAAAATGTCATGTGGAGCCACTGCATTTGCAAGTGTGATTTAATAAAACTAGTAGATTCTATAAATACCATGGTAGATTTAATGAGCTGTGGCTTATGCAAGGATAGTTTTTAATAGAAGCACAGTGGTGTATAACGAGATGTATAGTCCTAGGTTATTTAGAGAAAGAATTTTCTTAAAATTAGTCTGAATTAAAAAAAAGCACAAGAATGCACGCATAGTGAAACATCATTCATACCAGCTGGGTAACTGACTGACAGGCAGGCAGGCAGAGGCATCTAGTAAAGAGAAAAAAAACCCCAGATCTGGGGGACGTCTCAGTGTGCTCCTTTTGCAGGAAAGATTTATCAAACTGCAAGCACTCATTGCAAAGCCTCCTCTTAAAACTTCTCAAACAGCACATTTCTTTTCACAACTGACATGTTGTTGCTGGAAGGAGAAACAAAAATATCCTTAACCTTAAGGATATCCAGTATATTTGTTCTAGCTTATTAGATATATATTCTTTTAGAAAGAGTTCAGTTATGCCAGTGACTATCCCACAAGCTGCCTTACAAAGGCAGAAGGGCCACGCTTGGAACAAAGCTGGGCTATTCCACTTAAAGAACCATGCACTTCTATTAGTTACCCTACCGGCAGCACAGTGAGTACTCTAAGGTATGTGAGCTGCCTTACAAAGCCAGTCTTTGCAGTGAAATTCATTTTGATGGAAAGCTAAATGGTGGAAAAAAAGCTGTGATAATCTAGTTGTTACAAGGTAAAGTGAGAGGACTATTTTAGTTTGCATTATCACCTTTGGAGGAAATTAAAGAATTGATTCAGACAGTTCATACTTTCTGGCTGTAGAAGGGTGGATAAGATTTTTACTATCACAAGTAGCAAAGCAAGACAGTAATCCAAACCAGAATAAGAAAATAAACCTCCCAGCTGGTAGCAGCTGAGGTTGGGAAGGATTGGTAAAAAAGTTATGAAACAACTACTGTGCTAAGAATTTCTATTATTTCAACTGAGTAGACAGCCTATTGTGAGAATGGTAGGTTCAGACTCTTCTTCGTTTTAGCAGGTTTCTGTCCCTTGGAGGTTTTTAGAAAAACAAAAATATATCTCTATTCTAAGGAATTACTGTCATATTAAAGAAGCATCCTGTTTTGAGAGGATGAAGGATTCCCAGCTTAGTGAATCAATTTGAAAAATTTGTGTGTGATAATTTCTCTGTGCTTTAAAAACGTCTTTAGATGCCAGAGCCTCATAATGATCTGGTAAGGCTTAATTAATGTTTTCAAACACACTGCAAATCATAGATGAAAAGATAAATGTGAACGGACAGTACAGTTTGTAAATTATAAGTTGGCAGTAATAAATTTTGTTTGACTTCAATAGAAAGAAATGTTGCTTTGCGACATCAATTTTATCATGTCTATCTCTTTTTCTTTGTCTCCCTATAAAAGAAATATCTAGCATATATATTCTGTAGCATATAATAATTTCCAACCATGAATAGACAAATTTTTGTATTTCCCGATTTATATTCTCTACTGCCTATTTTTTTGTAAGGTACTACTGTTTAGTTCAATTGTAGCTCAGTTGTGTTTTCTTTTCCCTCAAGGGTCATGAGTTTGAAGAAAAGTATAAGTTATCTTAAATTAAAATGTTATTGTTGCCATTTAAATATTTACCTCTTTGGCAGCAGGCTTGCTTTAAAAGGCAGACATCCTTATTCTAAACATAGCACTAATACGTTAATACAATTACTTCATGAACTCTGCGTGGCTTGCAGCTGGATGAGAAATGGTGGGTGTTGACCTGAATGAAATCTGGAATTTCCATCCTGAGGGAAGTGCTAACTTTTTAAGCTTCTGTTTCATTCCATTTTACATATAAAAATGAAGATTTTCTTGGAACAGATGTTCTTCTGCTAAATGTAGATTTAACAAGCTACAATTAAACAATTCTAATGTTTATATATTTTCAAATTAAAATAGATGGGTATACCCGACTCTGAACAACTCCATTTTGGTTTGCTAGTGCACTTGTTTTTAAATTAGTTAAGTGCATTAATGTAAATTGATGCAGGGAACTGTAACTGGGGAGACTCAAGCCTCTGAATCTCATGAGCTCTGGCCTCACATGCTTCGTATGTATTCTAAACTACATGGTTCCGTAAGACGCTCACAGCTTGATAAAAGACATCATGAAGACACACTGGCTTCCTGTGACCTTAAAACTCAGGTTAAAAAAAGGCCATTTTGCTCTCAAAAAAACAAGGGACTGATGGGGGGGACACAGTTTAATAGATTGTTTCAATGGTTCAAAATTGAATGGACCTGCTTTTTATGAAATGGAGTAGCTGCATTTAAGTATCATGTGGAAAAGAAACATTTTTTTGGAGAGGGGTGGGTACTTATGGTTTCTGTCATTCTGTGATCATCCTAATAAATATGTAATTAGCTGTAGTGGAAAAGGGTACTGTTATGTATAATGTAGCCTTACAGGCAGAGCGTGTAATGACCTGTAACTCTGATCATCTCCCACTCAGCACTGGCCAGCACAAAAATCCTCATTTTCTGTTTCTTTTAACTTTGCCTTTAGCTACTCAGGATAAAATTTTCCATGTTACTTTACTGGTCTGCCTTGGGATGAGTGAGTCAGAAGTCCTGTGGAAAAGATATTATGCAAATTCTAGGCTATTATTTAATTGAATACTGTACCAAAATTTGGATGCAACAGGGCTAACTTTGCGCAGCAACATTAACATCAGCATTTCCTTACTTCCAAGAGCCTCACTTAGGACATTAATGTTCCTTTAATGCCATTTTTTTAATGTCACTTTGAAAAAAAATTGCTGGCTACAAATGATCCATTGCATGCTAACTCAATTAGTTACTTTCAGTGTCCCAGTCCTATTGGTCAATGACTTACAACGTAATGCTCACTTAAGACAGGAAGGCAAATAACATTTAAAGTTAAATAAAGTGGTGCTGGGCTTAATCCAAAATGACAGGGGCCAAATTCTGGGCCTACTGCAGTTAGTAGAAATTTTGCCACTGTTTTCACTAGAGCCAGGATGTTACAACCACTAAAATGACTCTTGGCTTTTGGGTATGAGCAGAAGTTCAAAGTGGAGCTGAAATTCATAGCAAGGAATCCGCTAAAACCTAATTATTTAAATGGAAATCAACTATACAACATTTGATTTTTTACGTGCAGAGCAACTTCGCAAACAGGTAGGTGATGCCAAATTTTGCCACTGCAAGGTAAGGTCTTTACGTAAGATGACAGGTATCATGGGTCGGCAGCTAACCTGCTGGTATGCACTCCTGTAATAACTTGGGGTTCTAATGACTTTGGAGATTCCTTGAGCTTTACTGCTGTGGTTAACTATGTTGTCAAAATCTCTTCCCTAGAATTACAGATGATAGGTTTGGTCATCTAGTTCAACCTCTACATCAAGCAGGACAGGCTAAACATAACATTAGACTCCAGAGTTACATGTGTAGCAGCATCCCTCCCTTTCCTCCTCTGTTCTTTGGGATACTTTCTGTTTGGTAAACCATCTGTTTCTAAATTGAAAAGCTTGAAATGCACAGAGAGGCATTTACAAACTTTACAAAAAACACAGTACTTGTTGATCTGTACATTTTGGTTTGCAAACAAAGGTTTTAGCGTTTGGGCTTAGATCACCAGTCCATGCAGTTTGTTGACTTGCATCTAGTCACGAGCAATTTCTTTTTCCAATGAAGTGGCTGGCATATTCCAAAATATTACATTTGACAAATATCTTATTTTCTAATTGACAAAATTTCCTGCCTGAGTATCATGCATGACTTTTTAGCTTTGGATTAAATTATCCGTGACTGTAGTTTATTTCTTACTGACATATTGTATGTCCATAACTGTGAAGTATAATATTATTGTTACTGATACAAGAGTCAAATTAAAATGAAAGCAAGCAAGCAAGAGGAACTATATCATCTATTATTTGGAGGCTTTTAAAAATGAATCTAGCATGGTAGTGCTAAGGTAGCTGTTCTCTCAGGATTAAAACTGGCCAACAACTTTAGAAGTGCTCTGTTTACCCAATATGTGCTTAACTTTAAAGCCTCCATTTTAAGTCCTATTAAAGTAAAAGAGGGTTTGAAAATGTTTCACTTTAAATGCATGCCCAAGCAGTTTGAAGAATACAGAAGTCACAGTGAAAGCCAGGATGCAAGATCAAGCTGACAATGGGTCTTTCAGCTGGTAAAAAGTGTCACACCTATCTAGTTTTGATCAAATTTGGCCTTAAGAATGAAGTGGATCTAGGAGATGACTTTTAGCCATGAGTATGATCCATTGCAGTCTATGATGCTCTCCCCACCACAGAGGTTCAACCTCTGATTTCTGGGTCTGTGAAAGAAAGATGATTCCTAAGATGTAACCAGTCTCAGTTTAAAAAGTGGGCTTGGATGACTGAGGATTCTTTAAGTTGACTGCTGCCCAGAAAACTCACTCATGCACTGGGAGAAGACACTTCTATCTCTAGATAGAAGCTGTACAGACATGGACTGAATTGCTGTAGACTGGAGAGCTCTATTCAAGTTGCTAAAATGAAGAAAGTTTACTCATGGATCATGATTTATTAATACCTGTTCACTCATTTCTCCATGACAACATAGAAAATTGTTTTCTGTCTGATTCAGCCTCCACCCACACTGTTCAGAAGAGATCTCCACACAATGTCCCATTTGACACAGTCAATGTAACCTTGCAATTTTTGAGGGGAATGGCACAAGAGGTAGCAGTAGTTTCTGCCTCTGTTGCTGAACTAAAGGATAACAGAGGCAGAAAAATGGGGAGCCCCTTCCTCACTTCTTTCCTTTGGCCCAGTTTCATACCACATAGCTCCAGGCATTTGGATGAGATGTCTAAGATAGCAACCTAGTCAGTCTGTATTCCTTGTATAGTCAAAGAAGAGAGAGAAGCACTTCCAGAGGATGATTTGGCTCTTAATTTAACTGCATGACTGTCTGAAGGTCCTAGTTGACTGTCCTGGGAGCTTAAACTCCCTAATTAGGTATCACGCGAGTTAATATCTAATTTTGGTTTGTTGTGCAATTTTTCATCCTCTCCATGGATGTTTCTCAGGGGAGCATGTGGTCCTCTAACAGACCTACTTGCCCCACATGGCAGACATGAAAACATGACCTTCATTTGAAGTCCTAGCTATTTTTGGGACTCGTTCACCAGTAGTACCTGCAAAAGTTGTCTTAGCTGATGACTTTCAGACAGATACTGGGGGGGAAAAAAAAAGCTGTAACCACAGACATAACTCCACCACTGCTATTTGGAAATTTAAGAACAAGTGGGAGTCCAAAATTACCACCAGATGGTGCACCTATTTAGCAAGTGACAGAGACATGTTCCACAAGAAAGGGTAGCCACAGCCTCCAGCAGCCCATCAAGTTGCTTCCCCTGCTGTTTATTCTCAGCTGTGATATAAATTGAATGTGTTTGAAACATGGACCTGCTGGTCATACTATTCTGTTACATTTAATATGGAGTATGTTTTCAATCTCTCCGATGGAAGCCTTTCAACTGCTTGGCTAGGGACATGAGGAAGTGGGAAAGAGCGTAGCAGATCCATGAATGCATGTAAAGGGAGAAGGAAAGAAAAAGAGATGGGCCGGGAGCAGGAAAAAACAGTAATGGTGAATGGCAAAGAGCAGGTTCCAAAATCAAAATTGGTCAGTGCAGAGCATCTGTGCATTGCTGTTTCATTAAGTTGGGTGAGTTCTGGCTATTAATGGTGAGTAGCTGTAAGAAGGTTGAGGTCAGGGCACTTCTGAAGGATAGTTTTGATGTATAAGTCAGTATTTTGGAAAACTGCCAGTGCCAGTATCCCAGGCAAAAACACATGGGATGTTTTATTAACTGCATAGCAAAGGTGGTGAACTTTCCTAAACTGTGAAGTGGTTTTTATTCTCTAACTGCTTCTCATTCCTAAGCACTTGTGGTACTCCATACTCAGAGAAAGATTAGCACAAGTTGATAAGCATATATTTTCTGCCATACTTCTTAAAATGTCACAAGACCATGAAATTCTTTCAACTAGATTTGCTGTAAATCAACACATTATCATATGTAGGACATGAGTAGGTCTCTTTTTCCATTTTCACAAGTAGGTCTCTTTTCCCATTCTACTATACTTCTTGCTTTAAAGAAAATTCTGAAGTAATACGTACATTCCTGGCAAGCCTCCATGAAAATTACAAAATTGATGCAGAAGAAAATATTGTGAGTCTCTCATTCTTTTGCTTAGATGTGTCTTTAATGCTTTCTATTGTTTTGGTGTGTTTTCAAGATGCCATCTATAGAATTTAATATATCGCTAGGAAATCATTAATTAATTAGGAAGGTTATTCTTTTTAATTAAAACTTGACCAGTAAAGAAATGTCTGAACTGAAAATTTCCTTTGAGCAAAGAGTGAAAACATCTGCATACTCTTTAAGCCGAAAAGTACTAATTCTGAATGGATAAAATAATTTTTCATTCTTTGTCCAAGCTGAGAGGAAGGCGTCACCTCAAGAAGCTCAATACAATTCTCTTCCTATCATTTTTCACATACCCTGTGGCTCCTAGTTCAATGTGAGAACTATCATTTTATGGTTAAAGCATGGACCAGGAGAAAATGGACTTGGATTCTGTTCCCAGCTGTGCCATATACTTTTCTTGTGACCTTGGACAAGTCACTTCATACCTCACTGTCTGGAGACTAAAGATGACTGATTTCAGTGGGGAATTGAAAGGCTTAATTAATGTGGACTAACCTCCACTTAACCATTTGTGAAGCACTCTGGGCTCCTCAAAGAAAAAGGGTTGCTTTTCAAGTCTTCTTATCCAAACAGGACGCAAAGGACAGAAATGTCATGGAGGGATTTGGTCATCTAGAAAGTAAATCCAGGACTGAAAAAAGAAAGACCATACTGAAAAATCTCAATAGAAAAGACTGGGTAAGATTATTAGCTGAGTTTGCATAAGAAGGAAGTTTGGAAACTTTAGGTAGTTGATCAACCATGTTTCATTACTACAGACACTGTAGTATTAACTACAGTATACACAGAAGCTCTAAGCAGGAGAGTTAGCTGGGATTTCCCTGCCCTCTTACACAACCAAAGTTTCTGTAGTGCCACTTTCTTGTTTGTCTTCAGGGATTAGTGGCAGTATTCCACATACTACTGGCATAATGAGGCATAAGCTTCACTCAGAGAAGGCAAGACATAGATTTTTAAAAGACCCTGGACTACTGTGCTACTAGGATGGGCATGGGAAGTTTGAAAGGCAGCAGGCTACCCTCAAATCTGAGTGGCAGTAGGATTACTGATGGGTTTTTGCACAGCATGGAGTATTTCTGCGAATACTGTGTCCTGCTCAAAGTTAAATTCAAAGTGTCTGCATGGAATATCTCATATAGCAGCATGTGCATGCTGTCAGTTTGTGTTAGCCAGAGGAACATGACATCATGTGATAGACAAAACCATTATTTGTTACCATGTAGCCTAATCCAAGACTTTTCACGTGAAACATTTGTTTTGTTTTGGTTTTAAGACATTTGCCTTTCTAACTGGTCTGTTTTAATTAGAGCTCAACCTGAACCACAAACGATAGATTTGAACTTTCCCAGAGTTCAGTGGTGTTCAGATCTGGCTTTTGGTTTGGCCCATCACAAAGACAGGGGTCAGCTTCAAAGTTCAGATCTGGAAATGGGCTGCTACAAAGTGGGAGGCTGAAAAGATTATTTAATGAGACCCATATCTCATTTTAATGGTGGATTTGCAGTAGAGACACTTGCTAGCATTTTTAAAAATAATTCTGTGTAAGCGGCATCTCAAAGACTGGAGTTAATACAAATTTATCTATTTAAATACTCTTGTATTTATACTGCTGAAAGCGACTTGTCCCTCATTTCCTGGTCACAAAGCCTGGATCCTGGTCTGAAGTTGGAGTACCTTATAAACCTACAGATTTTGCTTCTGATCTTTGTTTAAAACTCATCCCTTGGTCCTAGGGTATCACACTTAAAAACAATGGAAGCTCTTTGTGGGGAAGAAATTTGATCTTTTTATCCTCCTAACATTTTTTTTTCAGCTGAAAGGGCAGCTAACTCACAGGGCCAGCATCCGCCCATTTGTCAAACTCTTGAACGTGTGGATCAGCACCTGAGGGTGAGGTTGCTCCATATCTGGCAAAACACAAGCTTAGCACAACACAAATAATAAATAACAACCACTAATCTACTAGATAAGATAACCCGACTGGTGGGGTTAGCTGGACAGGTTCAGATTAAACACCGATTCGGTATCTTTCCTGAGTCCTGAGAAGATTCATATGATTCTCCCTTGTTTATGTGAATCTTGTCACTTGCAACTCCTGTCAGGACCAGAAATTCCAGAGCTGAAAAAAAAAAAAAGACTTTGTTCTTGTGATGCTTCCACACTCATTTTGCAAACCAGAGAGGTTTGGACCAGAATCTAAACTTTGTGTATTTATCCAAAACCCTCTGAGCTCTTTACTCTTTTAAATCTCTTTCATATGTGTGATTTGTGCCATGTCTTGTTCACTGGGGTTACAAACTTGACTACCAGGCAAAGACCCTTTAAACACCAAGAAGCATAGACATCGTTACTTGAACTAGCTCTCCTCCCAGAAAGATTGTGAGGCAAGTCAAACGTATCAGAGGTGTGAATGCAGCCACATAAGCAGTGTAAGAGCATTTGGAAAATATTTAAGCAAATTTGAAAGCAACTTTCAACCCAACCCTTTCACCAGGAGTTTCTCATTTGCTTTCCACAAAATCTGAACTCTGACAGGGGACGCCAGTGACTTATGGGGTTACCGCCCAGCTGTTTGCCCTATGCCTGGAAGATGTGATCTCTGCAGCAGAATTAGCAGAGCATAATGCAGGCTCATACTGACAATCTGCAAACACAGCCTGTCCACTGCAGCCGCCAAGGAAGGGTTGGTTTCGGCTGGACTGTAGGCTAAAGCCTATGAGGCATGGTCCTTCTGCTACCATGGGAGATATCAAGGGAGTGGTAGCACTCTAAACAGCCACACTGAGACTCACCACAGCTCACCTGTACTTTGCCAAGAACGCACCAAGAGAAACACATTAAAGCCCACACACCAGCAATAGTGCTCACGTTGTAGATTTGCTTCCGAAATTTGACATATTGAGCTGGTCGTCTAAGGTGTCCTGCCAGGCATCAGAAACCATGCCAGGAATTTATGTGAGCAACAGATTTGTAGGACAACCTTAATAAACAGTATGCAGAATTATCCTCCAGGAGACAATCCAACAGCAATTCCCAGCAAATTCAACAAGAACCTCTCTGCTATGTCCCTGAGCAGAATTTTACAGAAAAAGGCAACATTCTGGTACACTATTTGATACAAATTATTTTTCCTTTTTTGGCAAGCATAGGAAATAGTCCTTTGTCAATATGTGTACTGTTTTGAAGAATATCTTGAGGCCACCTTGAAAAGCAGAGTTGCTCGACAAGATGCAAGTGTAACAATTTCTGGAAAGTGCTATCACACAGGACACAGGAGCTGTTTCTCCATGACCAGTAGTCTGAAACATTTTTCAGAGTCCCCAGGCTGGCTGTCATTGTTTCTGACGTTGCGTAGTACTTCCTCCATATTCATTGCTATTACCACAAAAGGACACGTATCTACATGTATCTACAGGTATTTCTAGATGTCATTATTTCACAGTTTTTTGACATAATACTCCTCTTGTATTGCTGTTGCAGTGAAAAGTACAGTGTGATGGACAGTTATGCCATTTTATGACATTTCTCTGGATTTAGGTTGGAAATCTGGCAAATACTTTAAATATTTAGTTATTAGATCCTGCATAGACGAAGTAAGATGCCTAATGTATGCGATTCAGTTTAAGAGAAGATACTGCTGCTCTTCATAAACCTTACTTTACAAATGCCATAACTACGTAGAATTAGTACTTTATTTTATATAAAAACATCCTAATTCTGTACTTGATAGAATCAAGTTAAATGATACTCTGAAAAAAACTAGAAAAATACACTAGAAGAAATTATACTGTGTTCAGTAGAATATCCTAATCAGTGAAACCAACAAAATAATCATCTGGCTTTTAATGCAATGACATATTTTTTCCCCATATATTTTTGGAATATATTTTCCCCATATATTTTCGGAATATAAAACACAATAATGGACTGATAGTGGAATATTTTAAGGGTGGGATCTCCTTTTCTAAAACCACCGTATACCCTCAGCAATTACACTTAGATGACTGCTGCCAGCAGAGTTGGAAAGGCTCGCTGTGCAGGGAAATCTGGCTTAACTCCCTGATGGGCTAAGTTTAGACTCTGTCCCTTTCTTTGCACTTTCTACTCCCAGTTTTGGGGCTTCCCCCTGCAGCTTGATAGCTTCTGGAAGTCTTGGTGTCTAACTCAGTGCTAGGTAAGGCTGGATTCCTATCCCGGCCACGTGGAAAATACTAGGTGGCAGAACATCGGAAAGACAGGCTTTAGAGCCAGCAACCCTTTGCAGATTTAGCTCTAGGTGCCTAGCTCTTGCCCTGTAGATGAATTAATTTTGTATACTGTAAACATTGGCATCTCATCTGAAAACAGTACCTCATATCTGCAAAGTCTCTTGGGCTGGGCTTGTTTCCTTCTGCTCTTGCTTTCTGCGTGTTTCCAAAAGGGGTTTCTAGATTAATACCTATATATATCTCTCAAACAATTTTGTTGGTTAACATGGAACTATGAGATGTGAGTACGAGCAAAAAGTCTATGTTGACACATGGGGAAGCCAGATATTAAGATCCTGCTTAAAGTTGCACATGTCTTACCAGTAGTCCAGAATTGTCATCAACTCCAAATGGGGACATGAAAACATTTAGCATCTCTCTGAAACGGAAGAAAATGCAACCTCAGCAAAACCTCTGGCAAGACACTTAAATTAGTTATTTTTTTCAAAGTAAAAGTAAAGAAAGGACGTGGATCTAATGCTATGGAAGTATGGCATGTGAGGAAGTGTGAGTACAGCATGTTAGGAGCGGGCTTTAAGTGCCATGTACTTCTCTTGCATTGCTGGCAGTCATGGCAATGCTGTGTATCACTGTGCCCCTTTACGACTCTGGCAGTAGATGACTAATTCAATGCCGTGCTAGAATGGTATGTGGAAGAGCAGAGCAGAGGAGTCCCAGTTCCAGGAGCTGCTGCTTTTTTCTTGGAGCTCTCCTGTCCCACCATGCAACTGCACGGATATCCTCCCTGAAAATACAGTTGAATTTGTGTTTCAGTTGTCAGCTGAGAAGTCTACAGCTAAATTCCTCTGTGGCCTCCCCACAAAGAGAATCGAACAAGAGGACAGCTTGTTCTGTTCTGGGTCCTCTGCTGTATGGATATATGCCTTAACTTCTTTGTGCCCATGTGACAGAGAGGTAATAGTATCTCCCTTCTGTTGCCCTCTCCAGCTGAAAGACACAGCTTCTTAAGGCAAGGACTACCTCTTGCATAAACAGATTTGTGTCTGACACCAATTTCAGCTGGGTATCACTGAGGGTATCTGTAATTCAATAATCATGGCAAAGTGGTACTGGTCCACCAGTTAGGCTCTGCACAATATATTGAGGTAACATTAATGATTTAACTAAACTGTCTCAAGAAATTCTGAAGCAAGAGCTGAAATTTCATCTGCTATGTACACAGACATTTGCACCCTCAGCCACTCTGGCATGCCCAGGTATAGGAGCTTAGTGCTTAAAACTGCCCATAACTCAGTGAACCCTTTAAAAGGTGTTATTATTTAACATGTTTCTACAGCAAAGCACAGGTATGCATAGTGATTTACAAAAGAAAACAGACATGACCACAGCCCTCAGGGATTTGTTATTAGGTTAGAAGTGACATAAGATAATAGAGGAAAAGATGACTTCATGCAAATGGCAGTGCAGATTTATTTTTAAAGAAATGTTCTTCAACACAGTATATTTATGTCAGGCCACTGAAATGATTGAAACGAGTTAATTAAAATACTGACCCAGCAGAGAGTCCACTGAGAAGGTCTGATTCTGCAAGGCAATGACTTCTTAATTTTCATGGGCATGGCAGTAGGGATGACAGAGTATTTGTGAAATTGAGACCATAGCAACATCAAATGTAATCACAGAATCATAGAATAATCTAGGTTGAAAGGATCTTCTACTGACAGTCAAGGAGAATAACCATTCCAAACTGATTCACTCACTACAGGCTCAAATCTATAAAATTCACATACGCGAAAATCTCAGCGATTTGATTTGGTAGCAACCTAGCCTGTTGTTGCATCCTCCTAAATTGAAGCATGAAGTTGACTTGAAAACAAATTCATTTAAAAAATGTGGTAGTACTGTCCTCCATTTCCCTGACAGGTTCAGAGTGGAGGTTTACTTTTTGTTGGGTTTTTTTGTTTGTTTGGGTTTTAAAATTTGTTTTTTTAAATGATGTGGCAAGCACGTTTTTTATTTCTTAAATCAGAGTGGACAATATTTCCCTTGCTAAGCACCACACAGATCTCTCAGAGACCTTTAACAGGCCATATTGCAGTGCAACAGCACTATCAAGAGCAAACCTTAAAAAGATAAAATATTACGTGCCCACATACTGTAGCTTCCCTTCCCTTCTTCTTAATTATTGTTTTGATTTCTCCCTGTGAAATGCCCTTAAAAAAGGGACCATAATGCATAGGCAAATCCTTCACATAAAGGCTGTTACGATGAATACGTTGAAGTGACTGAATTATTATAACAACACCTGGTTCCTCACAGACCCATTTAGTATTAGGATTTCAGCATACTTTAGGACCCAGTTTCTCTGAGATGCCTTCAGGAGTCCATGCTTTTTGACAAGGGGTGCAAAGAACTTTTAAAACCCAGTACACTGCACGACGTCTCCAGCTGAGCTTTCACATATTACGATGTATCAAACCACTAGTCATCACTGAAAAGAAAAAGCACCAAACATTCAGCAGGGAATCATTAAGTCCCACAATGGGACGTCAGTAGGTCCAGAGGAGAACACAGGCAGGAGACGATCTCTCTGCTCCAGCTATTGCTTCCCACATACTACTGTGACAGTATTAGCAGCAGCATTGTGAAAACACAGCCGGCTGTGACACTGCACAGGCTTTTCTCAATGGTACAGTGTATCTGGGAACTACCCCCCCATGCTTTGTGCACTGTGTATTTCTCAAGCCACGCTCTTGTGCATTCTTTAAATGAGTGCTTAGCACCATGTTCTGATTAAACCTTGACAAAAAAAGCAGTGGTGTTTTTGGATCTAAACTTAACTTCCCCATTTTCTGTAAGAATGAGATACAGGTTGTTTGTTAGGGCCGAGTTAGTAAAAAATATTTGTTACAACAAATATAGTTTTACAGAGGAGAGCCCCAAAACTTCATATTTCTCTGGGCACTTCTAAACATCCTTTCAAAGACAGCTAACTTACTATCCTCACAGGAGCTGTCCCAGAAAACTCCACCAAGGGACATGCTGCCAAAAGACAGTCAAAAACACAACAGGATTATGTTCACTTTGGAACAGAAACGCTGACTATTGTTTACCGTTGCCAGGAGTTAACTGAATATGTTTAGGGGGTAAATTAAGTAAAAAATCCGTGTAAATTGTTGGAAGCTTCATTACAGAAACCACTGTAGAAAGTACCACCAGGTCTTTAGAAAATAACCATGAAATACGAAAAATGCTTGAAAAAAATGTGAAAAGCTGAGGCATAGTAAATAGCTCTTTTTAGTAGACATGCTTCCAAAAGTATATAAATAGTGACAGCAAGGAGCTGCAAAAAGGCAAGTGTGAAATATATCTGGATCACGTACAGCCCATTCTAAAAAGAAAATTTGACAAACCCACATAGGCAACAGAAAACAATCCAGCCGACAGAGTGATTCTAGACTGATGGCCAAAATTCTGGCACCTCCAACCATAAAAAATTAGTGGGAGTCTAGAGACGAGAAATGCTGAATAAGAGAAGAATCTGTAAATAAACCATTATGTCATAGCACTACACATTCTCAGCTTTGAAATCTGCAATGTTCTCTGCCCCAGCCACGTGTAATTGGAAATAGAAATAATGAGCAGTCTAGGAGGAAGCTACTGAAATCAGGTGCAGCTCCTGCTCCAGCTCATTCAGTCAGTACTTTGTCAGTGAGTGAAAGATGAAGAAAAAAAGCTGGTCCACCACTCAGTGGAGTGGACCCCCGAGGAGAGTGTGAACCAAGGATAATGTCAAGAAGGCTAAGCACTTCTTGCATCAGTTTTCATTAAAAAGGTCAATGGTGAGCAGGTGGTTATAGAACTAATATCACTGATGGAGGAATACCATCTTAGCATTAGAGAGAAGGAAGTATTTGTCTAGGTCGAATGCTTTCCAGTTAGCTGTCCCTCATCTCAGAACATTTAATGATGCCATTTTAGAGCCATTAGTCCTGACAGCCATTAGTGCTGAAAAGTTGTGGAGAACTCTAATTAAGAAGAATTGAAAAGACAAATGTATTGCCTTTGTCTAAAAAAAAAAAAAAAAAAAAAGGAGTTATAGGCCCAATCAGCTTAACTCCAGTAAATGAAAAAATATGGGAACAAAACCTCATTTGTAAGCTCATAACTGAGAACAAGGAGATGAGTAACAGTCAACAAGGATCTGTCAAGAACAAATCATGTTAAACCAACCTAATTTCCTTCTTTTACCACCCAGGGCCTCAGAGGCTGAGAAGAAGCAGTTTATACCATATATCTCAGACTTAAATGAAGCTTTTGACACTGCCTTATATGGCATTCTCATAAGAAAACTAAAGAAAGGCTAACCAAATGGGTACTACTATCTGGAAATTGTACTTGCAGGGTAGTTATCAAAATGGAAGGATGTACTAACTGGGTTTCCTTTGTGATCTGTGCTGGATCTGGTACCAGTCAGTACCGTACTCTTGACTTGACCAAGGGAATAAGCTGTGCACATTGAATTTATAAGTGATATCAGGCCGGGAGGGGCTGCAAGGAAGCTGGAGGACGTTTGGGTCAAAATTGAAAATGATGATGGAGTGGTGGTCTGGAAAAGAAGGAAAAAAGTAAAAAGGAAAAAAAAGAAAAAGAAAAAAAAGAAAAAAAGAAAAAGAAAGAGGAGGCAAATTAGAAAGACAAATACAGGGGGATCTATACGTGGGAATAATTAGCTGCACAAATGCAAGATGGGAAACATCTGGTGTGATAGCAGCTGCACAGAAGACGACTGCAAACTGAGTAAGAGTCAAAAATGTCCTGCTGCTGTGAAAACACTATGCTGGCATGAATAAACAGGAGTGTAGCATGTGAGACATATGAAGTGCTCCTTCTGCTCTAGCCCCAAGCAGACAAGGCCTCAGCTGGAGCTCCCTGTCGCATCTCCAGCACCGCACCACAACGCACAGGCCAGCCTACTGGGAGAGCCTGGGGAGAGCAGGGGGAATGATCAGAGCTCCTGAAACTGCTCTGCAAGGACTGACGATAGAACACATGTAGAAAGGGGTAGCATTCTTTAAATATTTAAAGGCTGCTGCTAGAAGAAGGGAGCAATTGGTTCTTAGCTTCTGTAGAGAAAGAAGCAGTGGGTTTGCATGCAGTAAGACAGTTTCAGGTTAATATTAGTAAACTATGTACAAGTAGGGGTCCCGAGTCACTGGAATAGACTGTGGAATCCCCAACACTGAAGATCTTTAGAAACAGGATAAATAAAAAGCTGTCATGAAGGATACCTGTGTTATTTGCCTACATTAGGGTTGAGGGATGGTCTAGAGACTCTCCCGCAGTTTCTGCCAGCCTTGCTTTTCTATGGTGCTTTTTCTGCTTGTACAAAGTGATTTCGGTAGTCTGTAGTTCTGACATGCAGCATCAGGTATAGTAAATTAGAGGGACAGAGAAATTAAACCAATCCCTGCTTTTAGACTACAAATGAAGAAGACCAAAATTAATTACACTGAAAATGCAAACAGAGAAAGGATCTGCTCCAGACAGTGAGAAAAACTCACTGACTTGTACTGACCTTGGATCGAACCCAAAGAGAAGAGCCTGTACTATTTGCCTTCAGAACTCCTAATAAGTGCATTGAGTAAAATACACCATTACAAAGGAACTAAACTTGTCTGTAAAAGTCTTCATCCAACCCTATTTAGGGTGCTGTTGTCTGAATTTTAGTTTACTCATAGAGATGTATCTATTTTCTTTTGCCCATAAAAAATACTTCACTGTGTCCTCCGCTTTCACTAACAAAAGAAGGCTTGTTGAAAAGGATAGGTTTGGCAAAAAAAAAATAAAATCAAACTTCTGCTGTGGTTCATTTCTTCTCCCCACTGACCTATACTGCATTGTGTCATATAATCAGTCTGGTGTCTTGTGTAAGTACATGAGGAATTTGTTTTGTTTAACAGCAGCATGTAGTATTTTTTTTAATCATTGTTGATCCAAGATTTAGCAAATTACTGGCTAAACAGTGTATATTCTACAGTTTGGTATTTCAAGTTAAATTACAGTTGTAACAGCTGACATTCAGTGGCAGTCTTATTCATCTAGCTGCTGACATAAGACATTTCAGAATTATGTGTGGAATAACAATATTCTCATATAGTTACTCGGAAAAATAGATGCCTTGCTTATAACTATGAAACAGTTAAATCTTTAACCCTGTACTCACAGCTGCATGATCAAAATATGTATTTAGCATATTGTGGTTACATGTTGACAACACGCTGCTGAATATATGCATGTTAGCATGTAATAAACTATAGCAATTATGGAACTTGTAATAATTTCTACATCAGACCATACTAAGTTTAGTGCTCAGTTAGCAGTCTAAAACTTACTCAGAGATGACATCTAAATTATGGTAAAGTATAGGCTGCTCCACGACGCCAACAACAGGCTCCTCTCACCCTACCTGCCAGAAATCACTCATTTTAGGAAGCAGTGATCCAATATCTGTCTGCCTGAGCAGCAACTGCCTGCATTACTGGGTATTAGAGCAGTTTTAAAATACAGCCCTCAGTCAGAATGCAAATGAATTCAGGCAAATGGCAGCAACTCAGGCCAGCAGACCACAGGCAAGACTTATTTCATGGCCGGGCACGTTGCAAGAAGTGACCTTCAGCACCTTCACCAAAGACAAAAGGCTTCATTTCAATTAGTACTGGCAGTGGTCTCCTATCGGAGTTATGAGATCAGACAGTTATCAGATCAGATGGTTATGAGATCAGACAGAGTAACATTCATGTTACACATGAAAACATTCATTCTACTTTTTGGGAATTAAATCAGAACGGTCGTCTTTGACACCAAAGCAGGCATTTCTAAAAGGGACGTGGATGAATCCAGGGGTGGCACAAAAAAGTGTCTTTTCCACCAAAATAAAATCTCAACAAAATTATTCTGATGTACATGACAGAAAACATTAAAAAGTCAAACAAGATTTTTTCTTCTGAGACATAGATAGTGAGCATATATAGGGCCAAATAACTAGGTGACAAGGATAGTCACTGGAAAACAAAAATCAAGCTTCAAAGTTGGGTCAAATCCCAAATCTGCTGTTTATAATCTTTCTCCATTTATGAACATTTCTGGAAAGACTTGCCTCTGTTTCGCTGCAGAACAGGAATATTTTTGAAATCTCAGAAAATTCTGTAAAATGAGATGATTGTTCTCCCTTCAGGTATCACAGCAATCATTACTTAAAAATTTCTAGCTGCCTAACAAAGACTTGCTTAGAACTGATTCCAAGTGATGACATGCTAATGGAAAGCTTTGTGTACAGCAGACACATTATTTGAGCATAGAGGTTCCCCTCCCTCCTCCATCAGCATTTTCTGATAGACTGTACTGATCCTAGGACTTTAGAGAACTGCTGAGGTAATGCTTACACTGAAGTTCAAGACAAGTTTTGGAACATCCTCTAGTTAAAAAAAACTAAAACCAAAAAACCTTAATTCTTAGCAGGGCAAACTAACTTGCAAAAGGAACCTGATTTTTCAAGCCAGATCTTATTTATGAGCCCTTTGTATATTAGAGGTGCATTGAAACAGAAGAGCAATCTCTTCAGAGAGTTAATATAGTTTCCATTTAGCATTACCCCATGACTTGAGATGATTCTATCACTGCTATAGCTCTTGAATGGGTAAAGGAAAGATATTTTCCTCTGTTCCTGAAGGTAATCAGGGCTATAATGGGAATGAGGGGGAGCGAAAGGCAGATAAAGACAGGATTTTCTTTAGTTTTACAAAACTGACCAAAGGAAGCACTGTGCGAAAACTCACGGACAGGTACCAGACCCAGTGGCCATGATAAAATGGCTTATCTTATTCCCTGGATACATGTGGAATACATTGAGCTTAAGCATAAAATGTAAGCAACCCCTCTCTGGTTAATCTCTGAGTAAATCTACTGAACTGTAGCTCACAGCTGCTATGTTCCCTGTTAGGAATATGTTTCTGCTTGTTTATAAGCATTTCTACATGTGTTTCAAAGGTGTTTGAACTGAAAAAGTTTCCTGGGTCTGATTTTGTACTCTCATTTACTCTCATCCTGAAGAGGAAGGAAAACGTATCTATAAATGTAGTTTCTATTATATCTCATATTCCAATCTTTCAATTTATAGATTAAGAAGGGATTGTTTTGAAAGATGAAGAAAGAAATTGTGTAAGTCAACAGGATATCTTTTAAAACATGGGTCTCAACTTTGACTTCAGCTGGGGGGTGAAGAAGAGAGGAATGAATATCAATATGTGTTTTTAGAGAACACACTGAAAACTAGAACAGAGGTTCCCAAACTTTTTTGGATTTCTATCAACCCTCAGAATTTCTTGCAGACCACCAGGCATCATTATCATCAAACTTTTAATTGAAAACACTATTAAAAACAGTGTTTAATATGGCTCTGTGGATTAGCTGCAAACCCTTTACCATGGCCTCCTGGACCACCAGTGTTCTGCAGACCACGGTTTGGGAACCACTGAACCAGACTACACACATCGTACACCCCAAAAAAACACTTCTGTGTCTGAAAGCAAAGTCAGTCCTTCTATTGCATGATGTGCTCAATACACAAGTCAGGTTAACCTTCTTGGTACTTGAAGAACACAGCACGCTTTTATTTTCCTCTTACCTTAAGCTTCTCTTTTATTGCTTCGGAGAAACAAGTAAATGGTGCCAAAAGCCAGTTTATGATTGTTTCCTGTAGGATCTTTCTTATATCTGGCAGCAGTGTAACCTTTCAGGAAACTGTCTATGAAAATAAGAAATATAAAACATAAAAGCCCCCACACCATGCACTGGTCATTCTGGAACAGTTATGATATCTGTGAATCCTAAAATAAAAAATTAAAAATAGCTTCTAAGCTTTTTGGGCTTTTTTTCTCCTCTGGAAAATGTGTTCTTTTTTCTCCTTCCCAAACCCATTAATGATGTTAAAGCTCTGTGTGCGGTCATTAAAGCATTTCAGCAAATTTCTGCAAATTCTTTACAGTTATTCCTTGGCTGTAGTATTACAAGATCGTCTGTTTATCACCAGATAAACACATAGAGGGAAATGGTGATATCACTGAGAAGGGAACTTGTCAGGAAACCTTATAATATGAAGAGCAAACCACCAAGGGCCGTGATCCAGCCCTTACATTAAGTCAGTGACAGAGTGCAGTCTCATGTGAGAGCAGGAATGGGCTGTAGCATCCCTTTCAGTCATTCTGCCTCTGCATCCCCTTGCTTGTGTGCATCCCACAGGCAACGCGGCCAACCAGTGTCTAGTAAAGAAAGGGGGTTTATTTGCCACTCTTCATATACTCCATATCAACAGCTCTAACATGGGACTGGGAAAGAGGAACCTTGGCAACTACTGGCATCATAGGAAAAAAAAAGAACTTTTTTTCTAAAAAGACTTTTTTTCTAAACAACACTGTGCTTCTATGATAGTATCTCACTTGTTTTGGAGAGGCGATAATGCTGCCACAGCTCTTCCATACCCGCTGTATGCTCAGTAGCCAAGGTAAAGCAGAGGTTTGAGTCCAGGTGGGAGTGGAAAAGGGTCATTACAGCAAAACTAATACACAAGGGAAGTCAGGAAGGGAAAGGGGTAGCCTCTACTTCACCTTGAAAGAAAACAAAACCTACCCAGCTCTTGTCTCTATAGGCCATTTTGCAACACTTTATACTCAGAAACACTGCTGGTCACTACTGGAGCATTTATAAATTAACAAGATTGATAATTAACAATTTCTAAATTAACAAGATTAAGAATCTTTCCCATTTGTTTCCTTCTGCACATCTGAAAGGGTCTGGTGCTTCTCACGTTGTGTGAACACTTTTCTTTTCCCATGCAGTGCCAACGTTCAGAGGTAACCATTGTTTTCCAGGGAGCACTGCTGCCAGGGACTTGCTTATTACTCATCTGCTAGAGATAAATTTCAGATTGCAGACCTGACTAGACAGTGTAAAAACGAATTGTGTTGCCTCTTCTCACCATTGTCCAGACTCATTGCCAAATTCCCCTCTGGTGAAGGGGGTTAGGTGGGACTGTCTTATGGCTGGTCTTACCTGGAGTAATATGCTCCAGTTGAGCCAAGCATTTTAAATATGTAAGTAATCCTGTAAGAACGAGAATTATCCACCAGAAGTAATGCCCTCCTTGCATTCCTGCCTGATACCCTTGCTGTAGATAATATGTGTACTTTCTTTAGTAAGTGCTGCCTTTCTGCCAACACATCAGCTTTTGGCTTGTCTCCACAGGAAGCAGGGAAGCTGCGTTCACCTATGCCATTACTGCTGCCGGGGTTGCGCACGCTGTCACGGCCGCCTGCAGCCAGGGCAACCTCAGCAATTGTGGCTGTGACCGAGAGAAACAGGGCTACTACAACCAGGAGGAGGGATGGAAGTGGGGAGGCTGCTCTGCGGATATCAGATACGGCATTGAGTTCTCCCGGAGGTTTGTTGATGCCCGAGAAATCAAAAAGAATGCACGGAGGCTGATGAACTTGCACAACAATGAGGCTGGAAGAAAGGTATTCCAGAAAGGACGAGGGATGGGGAAACGTGTGTGCTGGAGGACGGGGGGAGGCTGGCTTGGTGGCAAGAGGCACTCCCTGAGAACTTACCCCTCTCTCTCTGCTGTTATCCCACACCCACATCAAGCTACCTGATGGCATCTAATGTTTACATTTTGTTGCTGTTTCTTTTTATTCAGAGCGGGCCATGTATTATAGATGCTGCTCTAAATATTTCTGCTTCCTAAGCCTTCTTTCCAGTCCCACTGATAACAGAGATGACTTTGTTGGAGCTGTTTGGCATAATGATAAACCTTTGCTTTTCATCTCCTTTGCAAATATCTAGCAAGAGATGTCGGGGCTTGTGATAAGACTGGACTGAATTTCTGCACTGCTGAACTCCCACAGACTTGCAGATATTTAGTCCATCCAAAACCAAAACACTTTGACCACAGCTCTAATGAAATACACACTTCATAGCAAATGCATAACCGTCTGTTTCTCACTGGCGGGCTACAAACGGCTGCATAAGTGTCACTTTGGAAGAAGAAAAAGTTTCATGTCTACAACCATGACTGCATTGCTTGCAATGGAAACAATAAACATCATGGAGCTACGCTGATTTATGTCCATTGAATAACAATCCTCATAGTGCTCAGATCTTGCCCTTTAAGAAATTTAACAAATCTTTCTGCATTGTACATACCTACCTCAGGAGAGATTTTACTATACCCTTCAAAGTGTTTACCCCCCAGTAAAAAAATGCTGCTTCTACCCTCCAGTGTTGTAGGAGACTCCAATATACGACTCCTCCGCACCTAGCCCCCAAAGTTAGACTGAAATTTCCTCCTCTAAACCAGTGTGTGCTTTCAGTCCTACACCGAGCACTAGATGCTGAGGTGGGCAGAGATGGTTGAATGGGCAGTGACAGAAGCAGTACAATTACGTCACTGCCTGCATTTTGGAGAACGCTTCTTAACACCCAGTCCATGCAACAAAACCTCCTGGGGATTGCAGTTGGTTGTGCGCTGAAACTGAAGGTGGTGTATGGGCAGTTATCCATTGGGATGGAAGTTTTATATAAAATCAGCATGGTGAAAGAGACCAGTTAGGGGGCACGCTCTCAAGTGTAGAGACAGGACCAATACTGGATTGATGCTTGATACTGAGGTCTCCAGATGTGGAGGAGACAGCTGACTGAAGAGCCAGACCGAAAAACGTCCTTAAGATGGGCACAGTCTTTTTTTTTCCCCAAACTTGCTCTGTTTAGAGGGTAAGAACACCTCATACTGCTGTACTGCAGCTTGGAAGACTGGCTCCAGGTCTGATCACTTCTCTTAGCCTGGACATTTCACCTTGGCATCATGCATTGCATGTGGATGCAAAATAAGATGGAAGTCACATGCTAAACTTGCAATGGAGCATTTATTGCTGCTAGATGCATTATGATCCCTGCTTAAACAGCCAACCCACTGTGGTGGGCACTGTGCCACTCCCACAGAGATGCTGATGCATGTCCTGTTTTGAACATGTCACAGTCTAGATGTGAAAAAAGGACAAAAGAGCAAAAGCGTATGCATAGATGGAGAATAGTGAAGCCCCTTGCCCAAAGACAGAAGGCGACTCAGTATCTGAGCCAGGCACGGATCCCAGGTCCCCCGGTGGTAAATATAGTCCAGTAACCACTAGACCACATTGCTGATTCTTGTTACGCTAATTATATTTATACTCTTCATCAGAATTTCATAAGCAGGGGGACATAAACCAAAAAAGTGTGTGTTTTTACAGATACTTCTGGTAGTAGCATTCATGCAAATATATTTCTTTTAACACTTCTAAAAACTTAACTTTCTGCAAATGTTCTTGCAAAAACAAATTATAACGCTTACTTTCACATTTTTGAGACAGGAATAAAAAGGCTTGTAAATACTGACAACATAGGGTTGGGTTTTTTCCAAGTAAATTTTTTTATAAATAGTATTTTGGAATTTATCCACTCTTTTGTTGTTGGCAATTTTCAGGTGTTATTTGTACCCATATATTTTCATTGTAAGCATTAATGCATCATATCACTTTCAAAAAATAAGGATGACTGAAAGGATTTGGTGCAGCTTTTTCTTTTTGTTTTTAAGTACAATCCATCAAATCCTGAGGAATGCGCTCATATAAAAGATGGTTTGGGGGTCATGCTTAGAAATAATGTTGGTAATAATTCCATACATTCCCATGAAATGAATATGCAAAGTTGTACAGTATATAATACTTAGTGATTTTTGTTCATCTGAGATAATCTGCTATTTGTATAAATTAGACATATTGACTGTGAGACTGAAACTTAAGGTTAGAACAGAACTCTGGAAACAAGAATATGTTTTCTTTGTTTTCTGGGTTGGACCTTTAAGAAAGCAGCCACAGAGTTTTGTTCAATTTCAACAAAAAATCACAAATCCCTTCTGAGAATCCAGGCAAACTTGAAATCTGACCAACATCCACCTGAAACTGGGCAGTTTTGGGAATCCTGCATAAACCTGGATTGTGAGCCTGAAACAAAATCAGAAACCAGGAAATTTTGCGTATGTGTGGATGTCACTCTGACATACTCCACACGGTCCTTATTCACACTCAAGTCAGAAATACTGCATTTATGCTTGGACACTTGCTGAATCACAACACTGAACCTCCACCTTACCCCTTTCCCCTTCCAAAATTTCACAATATAACTGGGAAATGCTTATACCTCTCTGAGTAAGACTGTCAGTACTGTCCTGCTGATCTGCATGAGGCTTCTCTTGAAATTCGCAAACAGTTTGGAGCCAAGCTTCTGGTTCATGACTGCTATTATTAAGAACAAAAGTAAGGTAATTTTTCCCTTGTTATGAATAGGAGTAAGAGGTAAGAAGGAGACCACAGGCAACTCAGAATATTTTTTAATTCTTTGTTGTTTCAGAAGTTCTCAAATAACCTTTACAACCTTGGGGCGGGAATGCCAAGACAGTAAAGGAAATACATGCTTTTGTAGCTTCCTACAGAGATTCTGCCAACCATTAAAATATTTCTTAGTTACAGTTCAATCTTATCAAAACTGGTACAGTGAAAAAAAATCCAACAATTTGATTTTATGAACGTCGGTCCATTTCCCAAGGTCTTATATTTCACAGAACTTTCACTATTAAAAAACACCCCACATTTACACCTGTAACTGTAAGGCTCAGAGTTCTTATTCAGTCCTGGCTTAGTTCATACCGAACTGGCTTTTTAAGTTAGATAAGACCAATAATAATTAGCCAATAAATCTGCTATCTTCATTTTAGTCTTCTCTTTAAATCCCAGAGTCTCCTAATACAGAAACACGAAGAAAAAAGGATGCAAAGAGCTCGCAACCCCACCTATAGTTATTTCCAAATTTCTCTGAAGTCAATGGAAGGCCCCTGATGACCTCACTAGACCTCTGCCAGGTGCCCAGAAGATCATTGCTAGGATCATTACCCAGGACTCTGACCAGCACTTTTACCCCCAGAGCAATTATTTGGATGCTTTCTTATACAATCACACAGAATTTTTCATGCCCCAGGGCAGGAATTTTGCCCATCCTCAATCTTTTCCAGCACTTGACCCAGATGTGCCTGGGAGTCAGAGGCATTTGTAACTATAGCAGTGACAATAATGTTTTGCTCTCATAGGGATGTTCTCAAAAGGCAGCCTGCTGGTATTTCACTGTTGTTAAAAATAAAGTCCTTAGGAATGTCTCTTTGAGGAAAAACCAGCACGCTATATAAATAATTGCACAAACTTTGCAAGCAGATGGGGGGGAAAGTTTTGGGGGCTCTTTGTGACTGGAGCTGAGATGCTCAGCACAACACTCTGACAAAGTACATCCTTGAAAACAGATGATATTTAGGCTTTTCAGGCAATTTCTGATGACTCTGGAAAGAATGCAGCCCCTAATTGCTCTGCATTGCATTTCCAAGAATTTTTTCAGTTAATAGGCAAATTTGTGAGGTTTCTAGCAACTTTGTAATGAACAGCACCAGTGACAAAATAACAAACTTGCCATCAGTGCCATTTGGAAGAAACGAATGCTTAGCAATTCCTGGTGACATGAGGTGCTACTGATGGAAGATTTATGCTTTGCGGCAAAACAGCGCCATGCTGCGTAAAAGAGCGAAGCAGCTAACTTCACCATCAGTTATTAAATGGCCACTATGATTCAGGATGGAAAGTACAAGTGTGGTAAATGAAAACAAGCCCCCAAAGGAAGACTAGTGTAAGTCTAATGCAAACATTACTGAAAGAATGGCTTGTTGCAAATCTGAATGATTACAGAGAGATCTGTGGGCAAAACTTTGATAGAGTAATGAAAAATTAAATACCAACAAAACCAAGTAAGCTTTGATGCTGTTTTATGAGACGGCTTTCTACCATGTATTTTTAGAAACAAGTATCTTTATTCTGGGATAAATTAACTTAGAAAGAGTAACATCTGGGAATGCACACCATTAATCTTAACATTTTGTTGAAAGCTTCAAAACAATGACCAGCTCTCATGGGGAATCTCAATTATAAAAATGGGTTTTTCTGTTTGTTTGTTTTTAAGGGGGGAGCTAAAAGAACAAGCTGACAAATTAGTAGCAGATCATAGCTTTTACCAAAAAGAAGAAAAGAAATGTTTCTAACAGTTTATCAATCAATTAGACTCTTATGATAGACAATGACTGTGGTTATGTGGAGAAAAAGCTAGCCTATTTCTATCCCTTCCAGAAACACACCCATCACACTGACTGCCAGCAGCTCAGCCTGGTACCATCCCAATATTTATTCCTTTGTAATGTCAATGGGTTTTTCTTGTTGTGGGTTTTTTTTTTTTTTTTTGAATGCCTGGAAGATGACATCATCTTATTTTACATTTGAAACAAAAAGAGTGTGGGGACAAAAAAAAATAATCAGACCCTCTTTAGAAGACATTATTCAATTACTTGGGAGAACATTTCCATCTAAGCCATGGCTCGTTCTCACAGTTCCTGGTGCCCCAGGACCGTGGTACTGGGAAGGATTTTTTTTTCTGACAAATTTTGGTGGTAGAACAGCCAATGAGGTAATTGGTTGGTCACCATTCACATTATATATAAGCACACACACATATATGTATGTAGGCTATGTGTATGTGTACCTATTTATGTAGATTTATACATATTTATGTAATGTCTGTGCATAAAATATGTAAGAAAGTGTCAGTTCACTTCACCCCACATGAAATACTTAAATTAATACACTCACTTCTGCAAGATGCACAGCATGCCCTGGTACCTTGCAAACTGCTCTCACTGTCACCTGACAGGACATAAAAATTAGAAGCCATCCCTAGAAGACGACTCTGGATGAAATGCTCCAAAGTCACAGTGGAGGCTGAATCCCAGTTTTAAAACTGAAAGCCAACTAATTTTGTGCTCTTTTAATCCCAAAATATTCTTTAAAATGTGACTTTGTTTTCTAAGTCATTCCAGCGATTTAAAGAATGTGACTTTCCAGGTTTTACAGCCCCGAGTCCATCATTTGCTGAAAGTTTCTTTCTTTAAAAGAGACAAACTATTTCACTGCATATCCCTTGCGAGAGCACTCATGAAAGAAAAGCTTTCAATAGTTGTGCTTCATGGCATACTTTCCACTTTCCCACTTAAATTGATTTGCAGACAGATATAAATCCAATTTCAAAAAGTTTGGTGTTACAGCTTGGGTGGGTTGGATGGATAACTAATGCTTATCCATATGTCCTGAATATGCAAGCTTTGGCTCAAAATCTCATGAGGATAGTTCTCCTGCTTCCAGTTGGGCTAGATTTACTAGCCTATTTTTTCTTCCAGAAACACACCCTTAACATTGACTGCCAGAAGCTACATCTGGTACTATCCTACTTTTTGAACATTTTGCTTTAAAATTAGAGGGGGGAATAGCCAAATATTTTAGGACTTGCTAAACGGTTTTATTCTAGAAATGCGCATGCCCAGGCATACCATGCAATATATGCAAGACAAATAACATCCATCTAGTAAAATATTACTGCCCCCTCTCAAACCTGACAGCTCTATACCGCCTGACAAAATAAAAACAGCTATATTTTTAACTCTTTAAGATGATATTAAAATTTTTACCATCAAGCTTTACAGCAAATTCCATAGAAATAAGAATGAAATACTACAATTGCACTTGGTTTGGGAATGATTCTCAAGATTTTTGCTTTTTGCAACATGTCACCGCAACAATACATTTCAGAAAGTTTTAATCCATTGCAGTGGTTTATTGCTCAAACTTAGTGGCTATTTTCTTCTCTTCTAGAAGGTAGGGAAGAGGCCCTCATAATAGTAGGGACTTTCACCTGGTGGGCAGCAGTTCTCAAAATCCCAAACTTATTTTACTGCTAGCCAAGAGGAGAACTTGGGTAAAGGGAGCAGTGGGCCACCTTCAGTTTTTTTTAATGCATTCAGTGGGAATACTACATGAGTGGGTGCCTTACCTAAGGAGGCAGGTGAAGGGCAGGAGGAGGTGAATTGTATGCCAGAGGGTCCCCAGGCCTGCTGAGCCCTGGCCAGTGCCAGGGAAAAGCCATCTCCCTGGCTAGATACTGACCCACTGCAAAGCAGAGGCTCCCTGCTCCCATCAAACTAAACAGTAAGAAAACTAGGGATGTGACAACAGAGGGAGTACAGTAATTCAGTTCCTCATCTCCCATCCCACAGACTATAAATACTGTTTTGATGCTTGACGGAGTGGCCTCAGGGAGGAGCAGAAAGAAAAATATGCAGCTATGCATAAAATGAAGAAAAATATCAGAAAAATTTCAGAAAAATATGAAGCACCCATATTCCTCTCCCACTGGCTCCATGTGTTCTCTTCACGGGCTGGGCACCACCTGAGGAGACATGACATGAGCTGCTCAATTTTGTGCTCTATGATCTGCTACTAATGAAGAATATTTTTAGGACATTTGTATTAGAGGAGTAGTATTACACTGTACTAATGTTAGGTACACCTCTGGCTATTTGAGTTGAAAATTTTCTTCAGAAGAATTTGAGTTGAAAAGCCAAACACAAACAAACCCAACTTTGTTTCCCAGATGGGTCCATGAGATCAGCATTTGTCAGCAGTGGTGGACTCCAGGCTGCACTGAGACTAAGGCGAGGCAGTGCCCATACACCACCGGCTTGCATGGCTGCAGCTGCTTGAGTATCAAAGGGGTGGTGACACCTTATGAGCAGGATTCATCCCTTTTGGTACTGGTATTACCCAAAACAAATGTTGTTCACTTGCATATTTGATGGAGGAAAACTCCTGAAGTCTTCTATTTCTATTTGATATGGCAGTCAAAAAGTAATACGGACTTCGTTACATTAAACATATGGTCCAGAAATGTGCATTTCCACTAAGGAAAACACAAACCAGAAAAGGCAAGCCAAAACAAACACACACAAAATGTTACTATTGTTTTTCCATATTTTATCCAGATAGGATTTTTAATATGTACAGAAACTGTATCTGATGTTATGCAGTTGGGTCTAGATATGGAACTTGAAGAAAATAATTTCTTTTCATGCATATCATTTTGTTTTATTTCAGTCTTTGCAAGCCTTTTTCTACTTAACTGGCAGCGGACAACCTTCAAATTGCATTTTCAGTGTATGATTTATATAGGTATAAAAATATGTGGGATAAGAAAGTTTTAACATTATATTTCACAATTCATTTAACAAAGTAGCAGTAGTTAGAAAATTTTACTTGGCAAGATGTTACTGGGGTGGGAGTGGGCTTGTATGTGGAAAAGGGACCTAAGGAATGTTCCTACGATTAGTCTGAGGCAGCACAGTCCAACGATGAGAATTTGCTTTGGGAGGTAGATCTTGCTGTAAACCATTCAAGATTAGATACGAGGCAGTGACGTATGACAAATGAAACTGCTGAGAGAGTGGGTCATACGAGCTAATGATTTTCAATCTTTAGTCAGGCACCTAGCTCAGCATAATGTATTAGATTTGAGTAAATAAGTACCTTTAAGCCTCAGGGTCAAAGCTTTGATGAGAATTTTGCTGAGGAATACGGAGCTGGAGGGACATTTAGGAAGGAAAACATTAGCTGCTCGTCATTCACAGCATTGAGTGAACAGGGTCAAATCCTGCCACCATCGCCAGGTCCAGTAGCACCTTGCTAGCAAGTGGAAAGCTGCTCAAGATACCACGCAGCAAGGTGCGGCTTGCCATCTACACGGTAAGCTGCAAAGCAGCAGCACCAGGGCGTATGTGGGGACCTCCACATGGCACCTCATGGGGCTTTACAGACGTACCTCTGGGAAAGCCGGAGCGTGCTGGCTTGCCAGCAAAGAGGAATGCTCTGCAGCATCTTGGTGGAAAGAGGGAAAAAAATATCTTACTTAGAATCTGCTTAGTTTGGGCCTTGTATTCCCTGACCTCCAAGTTTTTGGGCACAATTCTATACCCACAGCTGACTGTGGGCACACAAATTATAGCATTCAGGAATTTAACTACCTGATGATTGGGCCTGCACTCAGTGTTGTAACCCCAAGCATTCCACATTCATGAGAGAAGCCTTCAAAAAAAAAAAAAAAAAACAAAACCTGCAAGATTGGCTTCAGGATCATGAATTAATACTTTTTGAAACTTGTGCTTTTTTGAGCCTGTATGGCTTGCATTTGCAAGTTCTTCCACCATCATAAGCAGTAGGAAACTTTGAAAAAATACAGCAGTGAAATTAGATTTCTGTATAGCAACTTGACTCATGAAAGTGGATCTTCAGAAAGACAACAACAACAAAAAGAAATCAAGACTGAGGATGAAGTTGCTGGAGAGGTACTACAGAGGGTGCCAGGCAGAGCTGTGTATAAATGGCAGCATCTCAACCAAATGCACACGTGCAGGCAAACACACGCACACACAGACACGCACGCCTCCATATATAAATATATATACACAAAGGTATCACCCAGGACACCAGAACGGGTAATATCTTTGTCTTTCAGGAACAGTGACACTTTCTGTTGTAGAGGGAATCAGTTCAGTGACAGAGATGGAGGGTCCTTGGAACAGTGTCCAGGGTTGTTGAGCCCACACAAGAATAAGGAGCCTCACAAGCTTAACCTCCTCCCACTCTGAGCAAGTTAATGACTTGACCTTTTCAACCAAAAAACAGACATCACAAACACGTGCAGAACCTGACAAAATCCGTACTAAACCACAAGATTGCTCTTCACCAAGATTTACTACTTAGGGAGAAAAGGAGCAGATCTATCCTTTTGGTAATGCTTTCCTAGAAGTCCTTAGATTCTACAGTGCTTTGTGGTGAACGTGTAGAGGAGGTTGTCACCGTCCACATTTTGTCATGGATTTTGCTGCAGTGCTTGTGGCTGCAACTGTATGCTGTTCAGTGGTTGAAAAAGAGAGCTGTAGAAATCAGACTAATGGAAAAAATGTATTTCAGCAATACCAAGAAAAACTTACAAGCAATTTAAGTGTGTAAATATACACAAATAAACATATGTATATATGCATATATGTTTATATATATACATGCACATCTAAATATCGATAGATTATTTTAACCCATTTTGTTTGTGGAACAGGGTAGGAATCTTTTTTTGGGGGTCTTTGAAAAATGGCATTCTTCTGCACAGGCATGAAGTAGAGACAGATGATGACTCCTGAAAGACCCTGGAGTATTTCATAAGGCATCCCTCTACTTACTGCTACTGGAATGCAGCTGCCACAGCAGAAGGCATCAAGTTTTCCAGCATTTTTTTTCCTGTAAGGAAGCCAGAAAGGTGGTACAGTTTATTGGAGAGCAGTGGCCTTTCCAGTGTCCATAAAAAGTAGCTCATCATAGCCTTGTTGATTTTCTTTTTAGAGTAGTTGCAGCTATAGTAGCTTCTTCCCTAATCCAGTAAACCTTTCTGGAAATCACCTTTTCTGCCTCTGAAAGGCTAACTTAACCTTGACCTGGGAAAGCCTGTGGTTCCAGAAGGTCTAAGATGTTTTTGAATAAGATGATCAGCTACCTTGTACTTGCTACTGTATGTTGGCAAGAGCAAATCAAAACCAAATATTCTCTTGAATACTGAAACCCCAGAAATTTGGGAAAAAACAAAACATACAATTTAAGTGAAACTCGAACAACTCAGGAGGGTGCCCTCTATTTGCAGGGATAACCAGATCTGTACAGCTTTTATTTTAAGGCCAGTTTCTTAAGCAGTAAGCATTTTTTACTTCCCTTCTACTTCATTATGCCATTGTACTCAGATTTCGGCCCTTTTATCCTTTGCCCATTTCAGTCATGTTCTGGGATCAGCAATGAAACCACTACAGGAGATGGTCTGCAGCATCAGTAATGCTTTAAGACAAGCTCGGTAGCTCATATTTCTTTGTTAGCATCCCATTGCGAAGGGGAAAGATCAGTTTGCTTTGTTCTTAGGCCCTGATTTTCATAAGCTAATGATGACTGTGGGTGTAATTGTGGTCAGGCTTAAGTGGTAGCGTGAGGGCAGAGAAACAGAGAGGCGCTTCCGTGAGGCCGGTTTCCCCTCCGCTGAGCACATGGAGCAGGCGGGCATCTGCTTGCCCTGCCCCAGGCGCACGCCAGGAAGGATGTGCCAGCCATGGTGCAACTTGGTTGCAGTGGAGGTGGGAGGTTGGAAGCAGAGCATGATCCCGAGCACCCACCAGTTTGTGTCCCTTATAGGGACTATTTGATGCTGGATTAACCTCCTCCAGGTTAACATCCTCTAGCAATAGCAGTAATAAATACTTCCACTTCTCTTTGGCTCACAGCTTAGCAGGACCCTTCAGGGGATTTTATTTCCTCTGACATTGTGCAATAATTGCCCTGGTGCAAAAGATGTATTTGTGCTGGAACATTTGCTTGATATTTGGGCTAGATACTGCAAGGAGTGCTGCTTTTAAAGGGGATGGTGTGCTCTGTGGAATAGTTAATAGGTATGTTGGTATTACTACTGCTAGTATAGACAAAATTTTTAATTATGCAGTGAGCATGAATGCCTATTCAGCCACAGAGTATGTATTGTTCTGTGATATTAAAGCTGGTTAAGATTTTTTAAACATTCTTTGAACAATACTTAAAGCAATTAAAGATTAAATATTCTGAATCTTAAAATGCTTTTTCTTTTTCTGTTTCCAAAATGTAAATGGTTTGAAAATTTTTTTTAAGTTACTGGAATCCATTAATGACTTTGGCTCTGAAGACATGTTTTCTGAAATTTAAGTAAATATTCTTCAATATTTGGAAGCAGAACGCAAATGTTTTTTAATAAAAATTACAAAATGCTGTGCTTCTGACCAAGCGCCATGTAAAACAAAATGTGTTACAAGCATTCTGCTGGGAGGTGAGAAGATTTATGAGCATGCATTTAAGAAAATTTCAACCAGCAGTAATGAATATCCATATGAACAGGCTCAGATTGAGGCAAGGCTGCAATACTGTTTTCCTGCAGTAACGGTATGTAAATGTCTGTACACATAGGTTCTCGAAGAGAGAATGAAATTGGAGTGCAAGTGCCATGGAGTTTCAGGTTCCTGTACTACTAAGACCTGCTGGACCACGCTTCCTAAATTCAGAGAGATTGGATATATTTTGAAAGAGAAATACAATGCTGCAGTGCAGGTGGAGGTGGTACGAGCCAGTAGACTAAGGCAGCCAACCTTCCTGAAGATCAAGCAGATCAAGAGTTACCAGAAACCCATGGAAACAGATTTAGTGTATATCGAAAAGTCACCCAACTACTGTGAGGAAGATGCTTCCACAGGGAGCGTCGGTACCCAGGGACGACTCTGCAACCGTACCTCTCCCAACGCGGATGGGTGCGACATGATGTGCTGTGGAAGAGGGTACAACACACACCAGTACACCAAGGTGTGGCAATGCAATTGCAAATTCCACTGGTGCTGCTTTGTGAAGTGCAACACGTGTAGCGAGCGGACAGAGGTGTTCACCTGCAAATAACGGCATCACGTGCAAATGAACAGAACAAATCACCACGAGTGGAGAAAGTGGGGTACAACAAACGACGACAGCATCATTTTGCACATCTACTCTTCTTTGGGAAAAAAAGACCAACCAACACCACAACAACCAATCCCTCCCACTACTTACACTTCTAAGGATGGTGCATTTTGGCTGGCTGGCGGTTGTAACTACTTTGGAAACAAGGGCAACAGGATTAAGGTGATGTTGATAACCACATGATACTTTCTCTCTCTTTTGTTTGGTTTTTTTTTTTTTTTTTAAACTACAATCTGGTGTTGTAGAGTTCTCCTAGTAAGTGCTTTAAGTTATACATATCAGAGAAGCTGATTGCATTGCAGCTCCCATGGAATTTAAAAGAAAAAGACACTTTCTTCTATTTTACAACAACAGAAACACGGAGCCCTGTGCAAATAAAGACACTTTTTTTTTAAGAAAATGAAATCTTCACTGACTAGAACACAGCAGTCTTGCTGCAAAAAACTAAATTTCTAAGAAAGCAGGTAGAGAGAAAACTGGTAGGGAGGCAAAGTCTATGGCGGAAATACTCCACTATCAGTTTGAAAAAATAACATTCGCAAAATTACATCAACTGCCAGTGACACTGGAACTCTTTGAATGAACATTAAAAATAATTATTTATGTTTTTAATAGTATCAAAAAATTCTAAGCACTAACGGGTAGCTATGTCTTAATTCTGTACTAAATGTAAACTTATTGGAACTCTGACTTTATGATTTTTGTATTTGGTTCTCCCTAAGTTCTTCAATGCTACTGATCTGTTGTCACTCCACTATTAGAGAGTTCAATTACTGTAGGCCTTAAGCAATTACCAGAACTGAGCAAAAAAGATCACATGAAACTGTGGTTACAAATGCTTGATAAAGACTTTTCCCGCTTGCCTCCTGAATAAGAATGACTTTTTTTACACTCAGGCTTGAGGCATGAAGCACCTGCCCTCAGCTCCTTGTAGGGAGTTTTAGGATACAAAGACGTGCTTTGACAAATATCAAAGGTTTTGCTTTGCCATTAAATGCACTGGCAGGATCTTCCAAGCATTACATTTTGCCTTTAATGGTTGAAAGTTAACATTACCAACAGTTTTAAATAACTTATGCTCTGTATGAACTGAAAAGTTAGTAAAAACATGGTAGCTGAGATTGGTTTCTGCAACCTGTGAGCTGTGGTGGCTTCACGAGCATAAGAGAGCTAAAATTTGTGTTAGTCTGTGTCGTCATTATTCTAAGGTTGGCAGTAATGTAGGCCCAGGTAAATAGATGAATGTTAAGAAAGAAGCTGACTTTTTACACCAGCACTCAATTATAATTCACACATCGTCTCCCTATGAGAGATTTTTAAAAAAATCCTCAGATATTTTACTACTGTAAAATCTAGCGGTTTTAACCCCAAGAGCCAGATAGGCCCACTTACAACACAGCACATTTAATCACAAAAATGTTTGCCTGTAGCAAGGTTCCCTGCCTGATTTTCTGAAAACTTGGATTAAAAATTTCCTAATGTCTGCATATCTGCATTTCTAGCTTTTTTATCATTTTATTGCTTTTATTGAGGGACTGCACAGCCATGAGCCCTCCCCACCTGACATGGGAGCACTTGCCACACCACATGGTGCTCTTGGGGCAAGGGGCTGGTGGAGCTACAGTTCCACCAGCTCCCATGCTGGATATATGAATGAGCCGGGATTACCTCTGTAATTTATGGACCTGCATTATCAAAAGTAACTCATCGTCTGGGGACCTTCATTTGACCACTCATGTGGACCTGCCTTTCTGACCCCAAGCACTTACCTCTGAAAATCAGACCCCATTGATGAGTCTCTCAGAGCAATCCAAAATTGAAGAGCTAATTTTTTTTTGTTGTTGCTGTTGGTTTTTAAATACCAGCCACGGTGTGAACGAGTGCAACTCTGCAGAAGTCAACAGGGGGCCCTGAAAATGCTAGAGTCACTCCGTATAATTTAAAGTCCCTTTAATTCATGGGTATTGTTGTTGAATAATAGTGATATACTGTACTTTCACTACATTCTTGACAGGAAGCAAATAAAGCTCCCAAGCACAGTAATGCACAGTCTTATGGTACTAGATACTGTAAATATATTAGAATAGTATTTGTTAAGTACAATTGAGGAATCCAATTAAGTTATATTATTGTATATCGTTTAAATGTCTATAGAGTATTTTAAATTATTGTGAACTACACTGCGTTAAAAAAAGAAAAAAAAAGGTTATATATTATAACACCAACCACTCTGAAAAGTGGACCAAAGCGACACTTTCTCTTCTTTTTTACATACCCCTATTTCAAATAGCTTTGTCAGCTACTGTAACACCATCGTAACAGTCCTACAATTGGATTAGCTGTCTAGAATATAACGTTTCAGAGCATCCTATAAAAGCTTTGCTCATGCAGGGGAGCAGCATTCAGAAAGGTACTGTATGGCACAAAGCAGGGGCTGACCACAGAAACGCATGGACTTTGAACTATGTCCCAAGAAGAAGTAGTTTTGGTCAGAAAACACCATTACCACTGATGTATTGAAACATCCCCCCAAAATGTTGACCTTTTAACGAAGGTGTCTATGAACAGAAGTGGGTTACATAACAACTTTCATTTTAAAAAATGTAGTTTGATGTCAAAGAACTGTGACAATAGAGGTTTGAATGTGACCAGCAACACAACATGGGTTAACCATACCTTAGCCATGATAAAACTCAAAATACTGTATGTTATTAAGGAATTTAAGAGCAAAGATCAATTTGTTTACTATGTTAATGTTTTATGAGAAGCAGAAAACAAAAGATGAAATGTGTTTCCATTAAAACTTAATTTTCCCCCCTTCTAGTTCCCTTTCTTTTTGTTTGTTATTTATTTAGAAAAAGAAAGAAGGCAACAAGGCCTTATGCAAAGGCCATTTGTGTACAGGCTTCTCCGGATGAGAAATGATAGGCAGATTTCAAGTCCAAAGCAGTTTTTGTGTTTTATGAGAAACAGTAATGAATGTGCCTGAGCTTGGTATCAAAGTCCAAAGTCATCCACCTACAGCAGTGGTACAGAGAAACTGCCACTAGCACCAACCTTGCTACTACCAGAGACTTTGGGTGGCTCAAATGAGGAGATAAATATTTTGTAATAGAAACGCAGCATCAGACTCCAAAATGGTTCTCCACCATGAACCTCACATAACAGGTTAGCAAAGAGAGGGGAATAAGAGGTGTAGCAGAGATGCTTGAAGGCCCTGACTTCAGCACTTGCACATGCTCCAGCTTACTCCAGCAAGTTATGGACACATCTGAAAACCTAGCTGAGTCTGGACCTAAGAGATTTTACAGCACTTCCCTTGGTCAAAATAGTAGCAACATCCTCAAAACTGAGAACAGTGTCTTATTACACGAAATCTAAGGAAAATGCACAACCTTTGTTGTATTTGCCCCTCAGGGAAGATATCCAGCTATAGATAAAGGTATAGCCAAATTCCACATGAACTAAGTCCAAAATAACTTCATTAAAATGAACTGAGTTGCCCTGGGTTTATAGCAGTATAAGTATGCACAGCATTTTACCCACAGATGCCAAAGAAAACACTGCACCTTCTTTCTAATTACATCATGGGAAAGTTGTTAATAGACCTGCAGGAAGTTTTTATAGCAAATGGTAATATTATATTCGTTTCCACGATGACATCTGGAAAGTAGATGAAACCCATCAAAAGGTTTGCAAATCTTTTAACAAATCTAAAGCGTGTTGCGAGTAGGTCACTTAGAGTTTCAAACATATTTACATGGATTTCTTTCTTAGTTTAAGGTTAAAACCCAAAACTGAACATAACATATCAAGACCGTCCCTTGTGAATAACTCCATTTGCCTCCTTTCACTACTGAAGGCATATTGGCATTCAATGGAAAACACTTTATATAATGCTAGAGATGATTTGCATTCATAGCAATTTTCATAACTGGACAGAATGACTGCACATTTCCTTTCCAATCCTTCAGACCTTTTGTTGCAGTGACAGTTCCCACAGCAAAGGTGGTACAGTCAGTGGTACAATCAAGATCCGACATTCTTTCTCTCTGAGTGACGGCCACGACTAAAACTGTGTCTAAGAGAAAAAAAAAACATCAAAGTTGGAAAGACAGGGGAAATTGTAAGCAATTTCAATTTGTGATAATGATATTGTAAGAAACCTCCTGCATGCAAAACACACTGCATTGTAGGCTGAACTGCACCCACACACTTTTTTCCCCTCGAATCCAAAGTCCCCCTCTGCATCTCTGCACATTCAGACTGTTTCATTGGAGAAGTAGTGCGCTGAAAGGCTGGCAAGTATTTTCTTTCTGGTGTCTTAGCTGCTATTAGGAAATTGCATGGGATCGTTTTCTGAGAAGGGAGATGGAGTTGCAAATTTAAAATTTGCATCTTGTTTTTTAAAGGAAGATCTAGGATACCTTTTTGCCTGTATATTCCTGCAGTACAGATATATATGCTTTAAAAGATTTGTTTGGTGAAGAATAAAGATGGCAGTTTTCACATAATACATGGCTGTTGTTTCCAATGTGTTCCACAGAGCGCTGAGGCAGAGGGAATAATACTGCTGTAAATTAAAAATCTTTAGTTGCGCTTTTTTTTGCTGAAAGCAATATACTAAATATTACCTTTTTGGAGACCCTAGTGCAATTCTATTTTATAGGATGGTCCTTTCCATAAGCTGGTAGTAAGAAAGGCCAAAAAAAAGGGAATAATAAAGTTTACTTTGGTTCTGGGTCCTCTTATTCTCCCTGTAAACAGGTCATAAGATCAATGAGGAACCAGCTTAATGACATTTAAAGTTGTGCATAGGTATTAAAAATTATTAAGATATTTGTTTCATAGGTGATCCCAAACAAATGTCACCGCAGCAGACATTGGAAATGTTTGCATCAAAAGCCAGCTAGCTGTATGACTAGCCTCTGCCTTTATTTGCCCAGCAATTTAGGGGAAAACCAGCATTTTAGATCCCATACAGCTAAAAGGAATTCCCGAGGAGATTACAAGATTTTGATCTTATTGTTTAATTCCTGTGGCTGAGAATGAAAAGGAGCATTCCCTCAATCTTTGGGTAAAGGGAAACCCAAAGGCATTTTCAAGACTATTCACACCACTCAACTTAAAAGACTAAAAGACAGGCTAAGTGAGCTGACAACCTCCCTGGACTCCCTCCACAATAGGGAGAGTGAACTTGCTTCGGGGGAGGCATTAGATGGACCCTCTCTTCCTTCTCAACCATAGAAAAACCCCAGGGAGGCATGCTGGATAAATTATGTGCTGAAATTAAGCACCAAAAATTGTGTTGTGTGAATGAACTCCCAATTCCCCTCTACTCTTTGCCTCAGCTGCTCTTGGGCACTAATTATATTTTCCTTAGTGTTTTCTTTTTTTTAACCGTAAGCTTTATTATTTTACGTGTTGTGGAGTAGATACTCTATCATGTCAGTGAAATTGGCTTTCCTTTTCCTTTTCACTGCCACCCTGTTCTCATCTTTTCCAATCAATCTCCGACTCCTGATTTTATGCATGAACTATTTCCCCACAGAAATTATTTCAGAGACAATTGTAAAAGCTGGGCTATTATCCAGCGATCTGATGAAGCAGTTTCCTACAAAGTGGCTTATTTATGATTTTTGACTTCCTCTTAAGATATGCACTGAGCAGAGAACTTTAATCCAAGTGCTGAATGTTTAGTAGTGTTATGATACTTGTTGTAAAGGATCCTAACAGGTGTGCATCATTGCAATGCTCTCCTGGTTATTTCATCAGATTGCATCCAGGCTGCTATTTTTTGAGCACATCAGGCTATGCTGAAAGGCTCTCGCAGCAGCTGCATCCCAATTACCTGCATGGGTTGCACCCTGCCATTGAAGCCATGTTCAGCCTACAGGTTAGGCTTGTTAAAAAGGCAGTGAAATTTAACAGTCACGTATTCTATTTAATGCTACCCATCATACAGAACATGGTTATTTGTCTCAACACCTTTCTGAGGTATTATATCTTTTAGAGACAAAGAAAGACAAAGAAATATAAGAATAACTCTTGATAGAGTTAGAGCTGTTGTGACTAAAACTTGTTGCTTTGGGGGGAGTCAAACTTAAAAATATTAAACTAACCAGAGAGGAAAAAAGGCACTCCTGAAATTGCATCATATATCCCAAATAAAAAGCCTAATATGCACCCACATCATACATGCATTTCCATATACACATATACAAATATATGTCAAACCACACATACAAATATATCCCAATATATTAAAAATAAATAAATATATGTGTGTGCATATTTGAAAAATACACACTGCAGATACTCAGAGCAATTTCTCTATGATTCTTCCTCGATTTTTCCCTTATTAAGGGGAGTGGACTTTGTGACCTCTTACTGAAATACAGGAATACCAATTTTCCACATTTTCTTCCAGATGTACTCTGTCATCAGCACTATAATAACACCTGATAACCTTTCTTTCATCTGTAGGTCTTCTTGTTTGTAGGTCTCAAAGAAAAGCAGACAAGCTCTCATTTTGCAGTTGGAGAAAGTGGAGATGTGTGAAACCTCTCCCCCTTCAGCTAGTCAGGAAGAGAAGGCAGCCTAACTTAGCTCTGAATCAGTTGCCAAAGGCCCCAGTAGAAGTCAAGAGTTAGGGCTACAACTCAGATGTCCTGGTTTTCGGTCCATGGCTCCGATTAAAAGCCCTACCTGCCATGGTTACTGCAAGGCACGGGAGCGTCAGCTGTGATGAATATGTTTATTGGCAAGCACCTCACAACCCTTCTTCCTTATCTCTCTCTTTAAAAGATAAGCTACTTAATATCTGCCCCTGGCTGGTATCAACAAATATGTCATGATATGCACTTACTTTGCACCCGTGTTAACCTTTTGAGCAGATGCAGGCACTTTCAGTCAGAAAATCATCACCGGGTATGCTCTGTTAGTACATTTACAGCAATGAGTCAGATAAATGCTTTCTTTTTTTAAAAGGCTAGAAGCAATGCAGCAGGACAGGTTTGTCCACCCACTGCATTTTGTTCCAGCAATTCTGGCACAGAGCTGCATCTGGGATCAAATAGTCTTAGGAAGCCAACACGCCAAGCTTGAACAGTAGGCTAATGTAAATATATAATGGCGTGGGAAAAAGTCTTTTGTTTGTTAATATTAGGTGATACAGAATATCTGTTGTTCAGGACAAGGAGCCAGAGAGTTGTTGAATTACGTTCAGCAATGCCCAGTTGTCTTTTTTCAGTGCACAGGTTGCTTTCCTCTCTGTACATTTGTGTATGTGTTCGTGTGCACGCATGTAGGGGGACTTGGGAGCATTTAACTAAGTCAATGCACTAATAAACTTTTCATTTCATGGACAAAAAGGGGGGGAAAAGAGCATTTAGTGGGAATCTAAGCAAGAAATACCTGGAGATGGGTCGCAGTAGCATGGTAAGAAAATACGTGCTTTGGAAGTTTCAGCTGACTACCTAATCCAAACCACTCCTGGAGGAAGGAGAAGGAATGAGGAAGTCAGTTTGCGGTCACCAGCTTCTCTGCCTGTGATATCCAGTACATAATTATTACAGGGCTACAGTTCAGCCAGCTTTTGACAAATGAACTACCAAGAGTTTTCTCTGCATGTTTTCTATTCAAGTGTGTTTAGTCATAAGTAGTTCTAATGGCATTTTCTTAGGCAAACAGAGCCACTCCTAAGCATTAATAATACATTTTATTCTTGGTATAAGCCTCTGAACAAGATTCTTTTATTCTGGTTGAAGGTCTCTTTACAGAAGTTGAATTTCCTGGATTTTTTTTTACCCACACTAATTTTGACTAATTATATCCCTAGCACTCTTCATCTCCAAACCCTTTGCAACTGTCCATATATTCTGTGCTAAAAAGTTCCCATGAAATAGAATGCGATATCCAAGAAAATGATGACATTCATTTTATAAAAAGAAAAAGTAATAGCCAAAGGATACAGGCATGAGGCTAGTACATCAAATCTCTAGTCTTCAGGTTCATAAAAGAGGAACTCCTGAGTGCGTGTAATGCTCCCATAAGCTCATCTAGAGGTATTACCATTTTAGAGGTATGTGTAAATACCAGCTTTCAGTCCCAAAGATGTGAAGTAGGAAGCAATGAGCCATAAACACTCCCTGGTAGTGCTACAGTGTGTTTTGACTGTATTTGCAAACTTAATATTAAAATGGTAATCTATGCATGGAAAATGTTTGTTTTCAATCAGTGCATATTTTTCAAATCATATAGCTTTTTAAAATGAGGGGCAGTACTCATTCTCATTCAATACATTTTTACAAGCAGATACTAAGAGGTCATACACCCCTTCGGTGATTGTTTTCTGAAGTGGAAGTTAAGATTTAATAAGTCAGATGCCCTCTATTAATATTTGACATGCTTTTGTAGCCTTTGACTCTGTATGAACAACTCATGTATACATAAAACACATTTAGTGAAGGTACCAGCACTAACAATTTTTGTTTTCAGGTCGTCCTGAAATTTTCTCCCCACCCCTAACTACCCACCAGCAAAGAGAACAAATAGAAATGAAATTTTGTTAAAAACCAGTCAAATGGATGCTTTTCTGAGGACCCTCATTTATGGCTTTCCTTTAAAAACAGTACCCTCAGTTTTCTGTTTAAAACCTTTTGCATTCAAGAGATGCCTCTTCTCCCTAGATGGGTTCACTTGATCTTCTTTCTCCACTTCAGCTTTTTAGTTAGCTATGCTCACTCACAATCTCAAGCCTGTTCAAATGTCTCTACTCAAGCTGAGACAGATCCAAAAAGCACTTGTAGAGGGTGTTGGCCACAGTCCCAAAAGCCTTTCTGCTGGCACTTCAGAGCCGTGAAGTGTTTGCCTGCTCCCATCGTCTCCAGCTGAAAGAGGAGGGAACTGAGCTTACCCTTCAATCATGGATGACTGCAAGGTAAGCTGCATCAGTTTAAGGAGCAATAAATCAAACTGGGCCCTGCTCAAGCTCCTGACCTGATACTTTTCGAAGGGGACAGTTGTCACCAAATTTGGCTCTGACTCTATGTCCAGCAGGGCTGGACTAGAGGATGCCATGACCTAAATAAGAGGGTGCCCTAAATCTGGCTTCAAAAGTGATTAAATCCCTCTGTCTCTGACTTTTGAATGCCTCATCCTAAATACCCCATTGCAGTTTTGAAAATTTTGAAACACTTTTTGTTTAAAAGTTTTGTGTTTAGCACAATTCCCATGTTTTACTACCTTTCAGTAATTCAGCTATTGAAAGCAGACCTCTCAACAAGGGATTTTCAGGATTAGTCTCAAAATGATAATGTAGCTCACACACTCAACAGAAGCACCAGAAAGAAAAAAAGAAACCTCATAACAGCAGTCACAAGAAGCTTAAAAAATTGAACTACGGAAAAGATGGAGTCTGTGCAGACCAGTAATGTTAGCACAGATCCTACTCAGTATATAATTGCCACACTTATGAGGTTGGCAGGGTTGCATGCATTCACGTGTCCTAAAACAGGTTCACACACTTACCTTGGTTGGAAAAAAACCCCAAACCTGTGAGAGAACTTTGCAAAGGATTTTTCTTGGTGAAAAAAAGAGAGGTTAATCAAGACCAAAATAAGTAGATTTGGGATCAATCTCTCAGGTTGATCATAAAAATAGGACACTAGCAAGTGAGAAAAATTTAGAGTAGGCTTCCTCAATGTCTTAATTTTTATTTAATTTTAATTATATATTTTAAAATATTTAAGCTAAAAGCTCAAAAAAGGGAAAGAAACAAGAAACAAAAAGATTTCACAGCTCTCAGAACGAGATAAGTTGGCTGGTTCAAACCAGACTCTATCTTAGATCCTGGAAATCCCAGAAATACAAATTTTTGTACTCCCTTGGAAAGAGAATACTTTTCAGGATTCTTTTTTTGAGTTAGTGCATGATGGGAAAATCATTTTACTCCTAGCTTAAGGAGTATGTTATCTTTTTGAACATTCCTGCTCAAACAGAGCCCATAATCTTTCCTTCCCCTCCTACTTTGGTAAAACGACTGACCATGTGACAGTGGTGGAGTTTCATATTTCAGTTCCAAAAGAAGACAGCTCCTTTTTTTTCTTCTCTCTAAACCTTCTTAGTTATACACTATATATTACGAGATGTTATTCTTCCAAGTTCAGACACTCAAAACAAACAAAACTGGAATATACCATCATCTTCATCTTAGATAAATGTATAAAGCCAAAAGGTGTTAAGAGTATTTTTTTAAAGGTAATGGGAATATAAAGAAAAAAACCCACAGAAGAAAACAGTTAAGTAGTAGAAGCCTAATATTAAAACAAAACCAGGCTGTCATCTCTCTCACAGTTTTAAAATAAACATGAGTGATTAAATAAGAGCTTACTGGCCAGACCTGAGATCTCATTTGTGAAATATTGCCCAATGACTAGATAGTTTCCTCTTCCCCTTCATTCAGAAAACCCTGGTAGAACTTGATCCTGAGGTCAGGTGTAGCAGAGGACACTTCAGGGAAACCAAATCAAACCTGGGAGGCCAAGGAGCGTGTGCCAGGTGTGGCAATGCACAGACTAGCACGGCTTTTTTAACATCACCACAGCCATTTGTGAAACACAAAAATACTCATACCAACAGCCATACCATAGGCAATGCTATAACTCTACCACGGCTAGAGTTATTTTCAGCCACGAAAAGTACTCGACATCTCCACACCATCGAGTGGTGCCTGCTACTGCATCCTCTGGGGGAGAAGAGGGCAGAAGGCAGGTCTCCAGGGCTTGATTTTTGGGACTACGGGGAGACTGCTGGAAACTGAGCACTCTGGCATTGCTGCAGTCATTTCTGCTTCTTGCGGCGCTAGCTCAGGAGAACACTTGGTGGCCAACGATGAAAAGATTATTTGGGAGAGAAGAGTCAGATGCAGTTGGTGCCCAAGCACAGTGCTCTTCTCAAGAAACACTGCAGCCCTGTCATAATGCTAACAGCTCCCTACTGAATCCCACAATACTCAGCCTCTATTAATTAGAAAGCCTTGGGTCATATTTGTTTTCTTGGTGCTTTCCCAAAAGCTGGTGGCAAGTGTCTTTTTTTTCCAAGACCAGAGACAAATCAGTGCCAAATAAGCATGCTGCCATGACAGTGTGTTGTTACACATCCTCAGCACAGGTTGCAGAGTCACTTCAAGTGTGGATGAGGCAACCAACCAACCAATCCCCCCCACCCCCCAGCTGATAAAGTAAATATCCCATTCATGTTGTTTTGGCAGTGGCATGTGCCAGGAAATCAAAGGCACATGGGACCACATCCGCTCAGGGGACCTGACTGGGTTTGCTGCCCTTGGGAGGCTGCCCTGCCGCCAGCAAACAGCCACGGCGCGGACCAAGGAGCCAGAGAGGCGTAAGCCCAGCCTTCAGCACACCTCACCGCCTTGCTTGCAGCTCGTGCTGAGGAGACCATGTTTGCATACTCAGGGCATGAATAAAGGCAAAATTTTCCAAACTATTTTAATGTAAATACAGGGGCGTCCACGGCTAACCAGCATGGCAGTTTGACTGGGATGACTGCCAAGGAACAAATTTAATGCAATGTATTTCTTTTACTCCTAAACAATGGGTAAATGGCACTCTCTTGCTGTTTAAATGGCGTACCCACTGCTGTCTACGTGTCTGCCCACAGGTGTTATGCAGTACGAACACTTACCGTCTGTTAACATAAATTTGTTCGCTTGTGTTTGCTTCCCTTTTCCAGCCTGGCTGCTAAGCCTATCAAAGGTCCCAAGCTAAACAAGTACAAATACCTCTCGCAAAGTGTATAGGCAGCAATTAAAGCGCGCCGAGGTACAGTGCAGCGTTTTAATCGCAC